>NW_024069118.1:0-68208 GCF_009389715.1 Phoenix dactylifera
AGAATTGATTTTAATCCTTGACATGCTTGCTCTTAATGTTTTAATATATGATGTTATGACTTAATGCATATTATGTTTTGCATGTGACATGATGTTTTGAATTATGTATTTTCAATATTCAAATAATAAAGATCTTTTCTAAATATAATTTATAATGCTTCATGCCTAGATAATTTGATTGAAATATGTTGTTATCAACAACAAAATCATTTTATTTTAGTGAATATATTCTGAAAAATAAAAGAAAATAATAATCTAAATTTGCAAATTAGGCAGAATGAATTATTTCTGAGTTATCCTTTATCTTGCCTAACATTGGTACATAATAAATTGCTCCAATTTGTACCAAAATTCAATATTAACTACAAAGATTCTGAATGAGCTCTGATGTGCTTGAAATATGTATTTTCAATCTTAATAACTTAAGATGAGCTACAATGTAGAAGATACATATCTCAAATTATAAATTTTGAAAGCCTCCTTGAAAACTCTTATAAAATTCAGAATATGACCTAGTGAAAAAGTTTAAACTCCATATAAAATCCTTATATCTTTACATTTTTGTAATTTTCATTATATGCTTCAAAGATTGCATCATGCTGGAGAATAATTTACTATGATTCTTAGATAAAAACTACAGCTTAAGAAAAATAGAATTAATTTTGATACCTTGGTTGTTTGCTCTGATACGCATCTGAAACATATCATTTTTTATCTTATAAGTGTACTAAAATTGGTCTAAATGATGTGTTTTTCAATGATCTTGATTGCAAACAAATGGTTCTAAACATATGATGTTATTTTGATATTAAAAAAATTTATGGTGCTTCATATATACATTGCTGAAAAACTATGACTAAGAAATTAATATTTTGAATATACACTCCTGCATAATTAAATGCTTCTATCATTAAAAATAAAAGCTATTTTTAAGAAGAGAGTTAATGATCCTAAAGCTTAAAATATTTCAACTCACTTCAATAATTCTTATAGGAAAGAAAATGTAATTAATTTCAAAAGAAATTTGAGCTTCAAAAGAATTATTTTCTGATTAATATTTTCATACATATTCAAAAAAAAATAAGAGAAAATATAATTTATTCTTGAAAGATTAAAAAGAGTGATTGCTATAAATTTTGAAAAATTCTGGGTCACTCTACATTCTTGATATTATAGAAGAACAAAAAAAAAGTTTGAAAGAAAATGCATTATTTGAGGGGGAGCTTTAAATACTCAATCTCTTTATTGAAATTATCTTCAAACTCTAAACTCTCAAATGGAATTATTAGTTAAGGGGGAGAAAGAAAATTTCAGAGGGAGAGATCATATAGAACTTAATCGTATAAATTCGCATCTAAAGATGAGACAAAGAATACTAAATGTAAAGTGGTATTAAATTTTGTGCTTCATTGAATATCTTTTGAATCCATCTATATTCATCGGTCATTTATTTCTGAAAATTAATTGAAAAGGATTCCATCTATCTTAGTATCGAAAATTTATCTTGGAATCTACTTATGAGTTCTTATTGGGTTGCACTTTAGTGTTTCAATCCTGAACCAATTCATTTTAATTGATTTTGATGCTATGATCTTTAAAGGAGTAAAATAAAGTCTTTAAAAGAGCTCTAAAAGAACTTTCAAAGTCTTTAATTTTATGTATCCTACAGTTGCATAAATTCATGTTTTGGTATCTATGCCGCCAATACTTTTATATCATGAAGAACTTTGAAGTCATTAAGAATTAAGGATTCAACATAATCTTATGTTTTTTGAGTATATAAGTTTTGATCTTTATCTGCTTTTATACTATACTCTGAAAATTAATTAGATTGCTCTCATTTTGCTATATATGTTGCCCAGTAGATACAACCCAGAGGGGGGGGTGGAATGGGTCTTTTAAAACTTTATGCTACTTCTTAAACTTTTGATTAACTATGCTAAGTTGTATAGATGCACAGTGAAAGTTAACTTAGCAAGGGATTGATGTATAGACTTCGACTTGATTAAATATGCTTGCAACTAAGGGAAGTGCGGATAAGAATTAAGCAAGCAATTATCTAAGTAAGTTAAGGTGTAGTTAGACAATAACTAGAGGCATTACAAACACAAAGGACATATAGTGGTTCGGTGCAACCCAGCACCCTACATCCACTCCCCAAGACCTCTTGGGAATTCACTATAATCCTACCGATTACAGCCGGTTGTTTACAAGCTCACAACCCAACTTGTTGTTTTACGAGCGCACAACGAACTCGGTCGGTTTTCCCAGGCTCACCGACTAGAACCTCCCGATTGTTTTTCCGGGATCACAATCAAACCCTTACACGTTGGTTTTACCCTCGGCTCACCAACAAACCTATCACCCGTTGGTTTTTCTTTGGCTCACCAACAAACCTTAACCCCTTGATCAATCCCTTGATTGAATCAAGTTACAAGAATATTAAAACAAAGTATAGAACAAAACAAAGCTTCTTAAACAAGCAAATATGACAATATAAACAAATAGAAGTAAAGAGAAGCCCTCAAACGAGTTTGAAGATGGAGGAGCTCGGCTTCTTCTTTACTTGATCCTCCTCTGATTTGGCATGAAGTAGAGGATCCCCGAGGCAGCACACGGATGGGAGAGGAAGCTTTCGGATTCACTTGGATGCTCTTCTTCTCTCTATTTCGTTTTGGATGGCCCTTTTGTGCTTATGGGAGATTTCCTTTGTAATCTCTTTGAGATCTCTTTCCTAGATGATCTCTCCCACTTCCATAAGTTCTCTCCTAGCTCTCTTCTTGTTTTATAGCTTTAGATGGCGTGGAAACAAGAATATAGCCGTTAGAGACAAAAATAGAGCCGTTGGACACAGTCTGCACTTCCTGACAATATTACCGTTGGGATTGGAGTCGACTCGCGCGATCAGGAGTCGACTCGCCTGTTGCAGGAGTCGGCTCGTGCTTTACTGGAGACGACTCGGCCACTGTTCCAAATTTGAATTAAAGTGCATGCCTTGACTGGGAGTCGACTCGTCTTAACCTGGAGTCGACTCGCCAACTTCTGGAGCTGACTTGGCAATTTCGGAGTCGGCTCATCCACTGAAGTCCGTGGATCCAATTTTGAATTTGATCCACTCGAGTCGACTCGACTGTCCTGGGAGTCGACTCGAATCTCAGAGCCCGAACTCCCGATCCTCTCTTTTGGCTCATCCAGTCTTGGAGTCGACTCGAACTTCCTCGGAGTCGACTCGGCTCTCAGTTTCTGAAAGTTGGTCTTCTCCCTTTTGACGTGAAGCTATCGTGGAGTCAACTCGAGCTGTCTGGGAGTCGACTCGAATCTCAGAGGCAGTAACTTGATCTTCTGTCTGTTGATGGTCGCGCAGTCTCGGAGTCGACTCGTGTATTGCGGGAGTCGACTCGAATCTCAGAGTCCATGAAATGCTCTCTGACTTTTTCTTTATGTACCGCTGAGAGTCGACTCTTGCTTTCTTTGGAGTCGACCTGCCAACCATCGGAGTCGACTCGCGTTCCACTGGAGCCGACTCGAATTTCAGACCCGAAAACTGCTCTCTGACTTTTCTGCCTGTGACTCCTAGGAGTCGACTCATACTTCCCCGGAGTCAACTCGGTAAACATTGGAGTCGACTCGAATTCCTCAGGAGTCGACTCGAAGACTATTCTTTCGAATTTTTCCTTTGATTTTACTCCTCCAATTTGAACCTTTTGAACTTTAAACTTGGGCCAATGAATTGTAGCTTTCTTCTAACTTTTCTTGAGAGCTTTTGGAGGCCTTCTTGTGTTCTTCCAACTTGCTATGTTCCTTGCAAAATAAATATCTTTCTCCTTGCAACATAAACATTAGTATCTATACTTCAAGATTTTGTGATCATCAAAATCAATCTATGAATCAATCTTTGGGTCATCAATCTCCCCCTTTTTGATGATGACAAAACTTGGAGTATATGCAATATAAAAGATATTGTTTTCTAGAAGTAATACATAGCAAAGTTGCATGAAGTAGAAAACATATATTTTTAAAACATACTTCATGATAATGCTTTAGATTTAATCAGCTTAACACAATCAACATATTTCAATTTAAGCTGATTTGTATTCAATTCAAAGCATAAAGGCATTATGAGCATATACTTAGATATTTGCATATACTTAGATATTTCTCCCCCTTTTTGACAACATCAAAAAGATAGGAAAACATTAAGCACAAAGATAAGAACACTCAAATATTTCTTTCCCTTATTGTACTCTGATTTGAATGTTAAATTATTGCAAGGATATGAATCATATAACTTAAGGCAATAATATTGGAATCAGATTAGTGAGCACAGATCAGAGCCAATGAAGATAGTTTTCAAGAAGTTTTCTAAGTTGATACCACAGATAGTTTTCTAATCAAGTGTAGGTGGAATCTTCCTTAGGTTAATTCAAGAAGTGGAAATCTAACCTCTCTTCAATAATAAGTGTGAAAGCTTGTTCATTTAAGATCTTGTGCCCAATCTATTAAGTATTTTATCAACATGAGAGCAATTTAACTAATTTTCTGAGTATAAGAGCAATATATTAAGTATGATTGCAAAGTGCTTTTATGGTGTAAAAAATATTGTGGCATAAATACCAAAATATGAATTCATGCAATTTATAATATATCTTAGAGTATACATAAAGTTCAAGGCTTTGAAGGTTCTTTTAAAGCTCTTTTAAAGACTTTATTCTTTTATTCCTAAAAAAAAATTTGATACATAAAAATATGAATTGGCACACTTTAAGTTTTAAAGATCAAGTCAATTAGGACTCATTAGTGAATATCAAAATAGATTTTCTAAAAGATACTCAAGAAAATTTTACACGTTATTCTCCCTCTTTTTCATTCCATTTTAAGAGTTTAGAATTTGTAGATAATGTTCAATAAGATTGTCAATCTCAAAAATATATTTCAGCTTATTTTCATAAGACTCAAGGTTTGAGACAAGACAACCTTTATAGAACTCATCTCAAGGTATAAACTTATAATTAAAGCAAGTATTGTAATATAAGGAGGTTCATCAAAATCAATCCATAAAAATCAAGGTATGCATCAAAATAAAGTGTCTTTGGGATAGGATACTGAATATCTAAATCTTCCCCTCAAAAGATGCATTCTTCTTTAATCATTTTAAATTGTTGAATTTCAGATTTTAGTGATAAACGTGAATAACACTGAAATTCTGTAATATCAAGAATGTAGAGTGATCTAGAAATATTCAGAATTTATAGTAATCACTCTTTCTAATCCTTTAAGAACAAGTTATGCTTTCTCCTAATCTTAGAGAAAATGTATAAAAGTATTAATCAGAAAATGATTCAATTGAAGCTCAATTTCTTTCAAAAGCATTTACATTTTCTTTCTTTTAGAGTCATTTGAGTGAACTGAAATATTTCTAGTTTTAAGATCATTCACTCTATTGATATTCTGATGGAAATCTTTAAGAATGTAGGAGAGAAAAACATATAGATGATCATTGAGGTATATATATTTATAGAACTCAATTTCTTAATCATAGTTTTTCACCAATGTATTCATGAAACACAATAAATCTTTTTAATATCAAAATAAGATCATATATTTAGAAATTTTTGTTTGCAATCAAGATCATCGAAAGACACATCATTTGGACCAATATTAGTACATTTTAACGATAAGAAAAGATATGTTTCGGATGCGTATCGGAGCAATCAACCAAGGCATCAAAATTAATTCTATTTTTCTTAAATTAAGATTTTATTTTAGAAATCATATTGAGTTTAAGCTTTTATACGAAATCAGATTCTGAATTTCATAAAGATTTTCAAAAGAGGCTTTCAAAGTCATAATTTGAGATATGGATCTTCCACATTGTAGCTTATCTTAAATCATTACGATTGAAAACACATATTTCAAGCATATTCAGAATATTTGTATTTATGTTGAATTTTGGTATGAGTTAGCACATTATATACCAAAGTTAAGCAAGTTGATGGATAAGACAAACTCAATTCATTTTGCCTAAATAGAGATATCCTTCTCTTCTCCCTTTTTTTTTTTTTTTTACAAATTTATTTAACTTTCAGATTTTAACGATGATTGTGAATAACAAATCTGAATTTTCTTTTCAATAAAACCAAACAAAAGATGTTATGTAGCATTTCAAACATTCAATCAAATTGTCCAAGTATGGGGTACTACAAAAGATATTGAGAACCCATAATTTAAAATATCATGCCACATGCAAAATATAGTGTGTGTTAAGTCATACATTAAAATATTAAGAACAAGCATGTCAAGTATCAAAATCAATTCTTTTCAAATAAACTCCCCCTATTTAAATATAATTTTGCACTGATTTCATCCTTAAAGTATGTTTCCATGTGACTAAAAATTTGAATTGATTCTTTCTTGTATACTTTCATTTACTTTGTCTTTCTTTTAACTTTCTTAAGCTCTATACTCTATTTGCTTCCTATCCGGTGGAGTTGGAAAGGGGCACGAGGTACTACCACTAGCCTCCCTCTTGTGCCGTCCCTAATATGCCCTACACCGAATAGTTGGGTCAAATAGTGCCGGGTACTACCACTAGCCTCCCCATTGGCACCATCCCTATGATGAGCAATATAGAAAGGTTAAAATGTTTACTTCAAACTCTCCCTGTTTGAGTGTAATTAATTATAGATTTTATCCCTTCCAAATGTGCCGAATATATTATGCTTGTTTTGCTTTTCCTTAAGATTGAAGTACTTGCCTTTGCTCAGATTTTTCATCTCTTGAACAATGTCCATTTTCTTTTCTTTATCTCTCTCTCTCTTTTTGTTATTCTCAAGTAATTTACATGAAAGAGCAGAATAAAGAAATAATCTTATGTATCATATATATGTATATCATGCAAACAACATTTTCATTATGCTCAAGGATTCATAACTTCTCACAAGTTATTTTACATCAAAATTTTAAGCATATACTTGTGTATTTCATGGTTATGATATAGGCAAAGAAATAATTTAGTTTGGGCAAACCATGAAACAGTTTCTAAAAGTACAAGTCAGTCAATACACATATAGACATGATATCAAAAATTAATAATTAAAGAATTTAATCATGCCATAATAAGATTTAAGTTATTGACTTTGCTCAATTAATTTGTGAGAGAAGTATCTAGAATTACCAATTCATTCTGCATTCTTCAGTCAAATACCTACTAGATTCCTTATGTATGAACTTTTGGCTGAAGAAGGTTCTCTCTCTTGTTTGCATGTGAATATTTATTGTATCTTACACGGAGATATCCTTCAAGTTGAGATCTTTCATTTTCTTGCTCAAGGATCCTGCATTATTAACAAACTCCTTTTCTTTCTTGAAAGAAGGTCTTTAGTTTCTTTAAGATACAAAATATTCATTCAACATATAATAACTTTTTTTAAAACTAGATGACTCAACATAAAGTAAGACAATAGTTGAATATTGAGTCACTTTACTTCAAGAGAATGCCTAAATATAAGCAAGCACATATCACTTGAACTAATGAGATAGTTTCATTAACCAAGATAGTTCAAGGACAAGCATGTGAGGCAATAGAAAGATTTATCGAGGTCAAATCAATTTCTTATTTTCAAGATCAATTTAGTTTGGATTCTATTTGCTTAAGATAATTATTAATAAGATAAGTTAGCCTAGTGTTAATCAACTTATCTTAAACGTTTGTTTCTATCAAAATTCAGAATATGATTTATTTGTTATCAATAAAATATGATTCATTAAAGTTAGATTGAAGTCTTGCACAAGGTCTTATAATGAGCATACAATCTGGTCTACTAGCTGTATGATAAAATAATTATTCTATCATGCTTCAACACAGCTTTAAACAATAGATCTACTTTGCTCATCCTTTACAATTTCTACAAGATGGGGTCATAGATATACCTTCTTCACGCCAATCTTCTATAAGAGTTTTCTTGTGGACTAACGTTGGTCAATGAAGATCCCCTTTCTTGTTTGTCTTAATTTGGAGTTTGAGAGAAGATGTTAATTCATTCATCATATTTCAAACTCACCTTGCAATATAACTCTTCATTAGTAGAACCAAAAATGATGTCATCAATGCATACTTTGAGCAAATAAGATTCACTAATTCTTCTTTTTGATCCATAGATTTATCACTATTACTTTCTATCAAAAAGGTTACTTAAGCTTTAATATCATGCTTTTGATGCTTGTTCCAAGTTATATATTGCTTTATCATATTTGTAATGAGTGTTTTCAAATATGGTGGTTATTTAACATATATCTTCTTTAATAAAATAAGTACCTAGGAGTGCATTCTACACATTCATTTGATAGAATATAAAGCTCATAAAGCAAGCAAATGATAATGGTGATCTTTACTTCTAGTCATGCAAGAATCAAGATCTATTTCATCTTTTCTTGATTTAGTCTTTTAGTAGTCATCAGTTTTTTTTTTAAGTGCATTTCTGAAAAACTTAATTTTGTTATAATTATTAATAAGTTTTCAGATTGTTATATGTAAAAGATTAACCATATATAATTTGATCTTAGTATCTTGACAATAAATCATTAGTCTCATAGAGAATAAGACGACTTGATATTTTTGCAACTAAAATCTTTTCATTGAATATTCTATATGCATTGCTTGATGAATGATATCCAAGGATAGACATATCTCTATCAGATTTGGCATTATTTTTCATAAGAACATATCAAGCATAACATGTACGACTGAAAAATATGAAAGATATGCAATGGTTCATTTTCCATTTTTCAGAAGATCAAAAGGAGTTTTCATCAAAAATAGATCTAATAGAAATCATATGTATGACAAGCAGTGATGATAGCCTTAAAAAAAATCATTTAAGTAGATGACTATCATACACAATTGTCTTTTTCATTTCTTCAAGAATTCTATTAACCCTATTTTACTTAAGGTCTTCTTGGTGCTGAAATAATTAATTTCTGTATAAACTTTATCAGGATTTTGGTTTTCAACACTGTGCCATGATACTCTTTATCTTTACAGTTTGGAAACCTTTATCATTTGAAACATTTTTACAAGATTTAGCAAATACAGAAAATATTTTAATTTTATTTGCCAAGAACACATCCAATGTAAGCTTTTGAAAACTTAGTGATGGAAACAACACCTTTAGATTTAGAAATTGATTTTTGTTTGTTTCCTTAGTTAGCATGCATAGTGAACTTTGACCTTTCAGAAGATAATCTAAGTAAGCCAATGGCAAGGTCTTTTGAGATTAAGTACATACTAGCATGAGTTGATTTTATATGCCAAAGATGGTTTCTTTAATCTTGGTATTCATAGTGCATATATTCAAAAGCATACCAAGTACACATTATCATATCTATGATCAATAAATAATAATGCCATGGATTAAAAAAAAAAATTCTCAATCAAGCATATAGAGAATTCATAGAGTTATTCTTAATGAATTGATTAATCTTTTAGCAACTTATCCAATAGTGAGTAACGTATACTATAAAATGAAGTGATTTGATTATATTTCCAAAAGTATTTTCTATATCACAAAATTGATCAATACATGCAATTCATATTTTAATTGAATACTAAAGTAATTTCAATATGAGAGGATGCAATAATAACTTATGTCATTATTTCTTTTATTTAACTCATTCTTCTTAATTATATTTTAAATTCAATTCCTTAGCACATATCTAGAGCACCCATTGTTTAGATAACATCTTTTATTAGAACCTTGGATAGCTAGACATACTTGCTGAAGAATAATCATATTTTCAACTTAGGAACCCAAGCTCTTTTGGGTCCTTGTAGGTTAGCTATAATTGTTCCTTTTGTAACCCATATTTTCTTAATAGCTATTTTGTCCATGAATTTACAGATTTTAGGATTACAAGGGATGTATTTCTGTATCCTCTTGTTGAATTTAACAAACTTAGATCGAACATGAGTAGTAGAAAAACTTTCGGTTTTCTATTTTTTCCTTTTAGGTTCATCAAATTTGTAATGTATAGATTTAGGAACAACAGGAGAGATTTTACTTAGCTTTTGTTTATCAGTATTATGAGAATCTGTTTTAGAATAATTAAAAACTGTTTTAACAAACATATTCTTAAAAGATTTTTGGGTGTACCAAGGTTGATATCCTAATGTAGCTTTATCAAATTCAGCTCTTTGATTATTTATCATTAGGTTCAATTTTTCAGAGCTGAGGGTAAATCTTTCAACAACAGGTCTTAATTTGTCAACTTCTTTAGTTAATCTTCTGTTATCTTCTGAAAGTAATTCATTGTTTTTCTTAAGTTTATCATGACTTTTAGTGAGAGATTGATCTCTTTGATTTAGTTCTTGATTTTCTTTCATTAAGATTTCAGTTTTACTAGTTAGTTTCAGTTTTTCATCTATTAGAATTTGATTTTCTTTTGAAATTTTCAGATTTAGTTTCTTAAGATTTTTATTCTTTACAGCTAATTTTCTACATTCACTATACAAATCGTGAAAAGCATTTAATAATTCATCATAAGAGAATTCGTCTTGAAAATCATTTGAGGTAAAAGTAGATTCAGATTTTACCTTGTCTTCCTGTGCCATAAAGCACAAGTCCGTTACCTCTTGTAGTTTCTTGGAGCTAATATCATCATTGTTGCTCATAACTTTTATTTTCTGGCTTGACTCTTTCTTGGTCAAGGCTTTCTTCCTTTTTATCTCTTTCTTCCTTTCTTCTTGCTTCCTTTTCTTCTTTGTCTTTAGGAAGCTGATTTGCCTCGGAGTCGACTCGGACCTTATTGGAGTCGACTCGGTGAACTTGAGAGTCGACTCTGAGATACTTGGAGTTGACTCGACTGAGGGAGATTCAACACCCTTTTCTGCAGTCTCATTGTTAGTATATATTTGAAGCACATGTGAGCTAGTCTGAGATTTATCATAAATATTTTCTAAAGTATCCCAGATCTCCTTAGCAGATAAGCATGCAGAAATTTCATTAAACTTCGTTTCTTGAATAGCACAATATAACATGTTCATAGCATTAGCGTTCAATTGTGCTAAGTCCTTTTCATTAATAGTTTGTGAGAGTGTGTGAAGGTCATTTGTTATGATTTTCCATAGATAATAGTTTTGTGATTGAATAAAAATGCGCATGCGTATTTTCCAATGTGGATAGTTTATACCATTAAACAGTGGAGGTGTATCAATTGATTGTCCTTCTCCTAGAAAACTATCTATTTGAGTTGTCATGATCTTTGGCTCTAGTCGGTTAAGACTACAAATAATATTTGAGCACCTGCTCTGATACCACTTGTTGCCCAGTAGATACAACCCAAGAGGGGGGGGGGTGAATTGGGTCTTTTAAAACTTTTATGCTACTTCTTAAACTTTTTGATTAACTATGCTAAGTTGTATAGATGCACAGTAAAAGTTAAACTTAGCAAGGGATTGATGTATAGACTTCGACTTGATTAAATATGCTTGCAACTAAGGGAAGTGCGGATAAGAATTAAGCAAGCAATTTATCTAAGTAAGTAAGTGTGTTAGTTAGACAATAACTAGAGGCATTACAAACACAAAGGACATATAGTGGTTCGGTGCACCCCAGCACCTACATCCACTCCCCAAGACCTCTTGGGAATTTCACTATAATCCTACCGATTACAGCCGGTTGTTTTACAAGCTCACAACCCAACTTGTTGTTTTACGAGCGCACAACGAACTCGGTCGGTTTTTCCAGGCTCACCGACTAGAACCTCCCCGATTGTTTTTCCGGGATCACAATCAAACCCTTACACGTTGGTTTTACCCTCGGCTCACCAACAAACCTATCACCGTTGGTTTTTCTTTGGCTCACCAACAAATCTTAACCCCTTGATTCAATTCCTTGATTGAATCAAGTTACAAGATATTAAAACAAAGTATAGAACAAAACAAAGCTTCTTAAACAAGCAAATATGACAATATAAATAAATAGAGTAAAGAGAAGCCCTCAAACGAGTTTTGAAGATGGAGGAGCTTGGCTTCTTCTTTACTTGATCCTCCTCTGATTTGGCATGAAGTAGAGGATCCCCGAGGCAGCACACGGATGGAGAGGAAGCTTTCGGATTCACTTGGATGCTCTTCTTCTCTCTATTTCGTTTTGGATGGCCCTTTTGTGCTTATGGGAGATTTTCTTTGTAATCTCTTTGAGATCTCTTTCCTAGATGATCTCTCCCACTTCCATAAGTTTTCTCCTAGCTCTCTTCTTGTTTTTATAGCTTTAGATGGCGTGGAAACAAGAATATAGCCGTTAGAGACAAAAATAGAGCCGTTGGACACAGTCTGCACTTTCTGACAATATTACCGTTGGGATTGGAGTCGACTTGCGCGATCAGGAGTCGACTCGCCTGTTGCAGGAGTCGGCTCGTGCTTTACTGGAGACGACTCGGCCACTGTTCCAAATTTGAATTAAAGTGCATGCCTTGACTGGGAGTCGACTCGTCTTAACCTGGAGTCGACTCGCCAACTTCTGGAGCTGACTTGGCAATTTCGGAGTCGGCTCATCCACTGAAGTCCGTGGATCCAATTTTGAATTTGATCCACTCGAGTCGACTCGACTGTCCTGGGAGTCGACTCGACTGTCCTGGGAGTCGACTCGAATCTCAGAGCCCGAACTCCCGATCCTCTGTCTTTTGGCTCATCCAGTCTTGGAGTCGACTCGAACTTCCTCGGAGTCGACTCGGCTCTCAGTTTCTGAAAGTTGGTCTTCTCCCTTTTGACGTGAAGCTATCGTGGAGTCGACTCGAGCTGTCTGGGAGTCGACTCGAATCTCAGAGGCAGTAACTTAATCTTCTGTCTGTTGATGGTCGCGCAGTCCCGGAGTCGACTCGTGTATTGCGGGAGTCGACTCGAATCTCAGAGTCCATGAAATGCTCTCTGACTTTTTCTTTATGTACCGCTGAGAGTCGACTCTTGCTTTCTTTGGAGTCGACCTGCCAACCATCGGAGTCGACTCGCGTTCCACTGGAGTCGACTCGAATTTCAGACCCGAAAACTGCTCTCTGACTTTTCTGCCTGTGACTCCTAGGAGTCGACTCATACTTCCCCGGAGTCGACTCGGTAAACATTGGAGTCGACTCGAATTCCTCAGGAGTCGACTCGAAGACTATTCTTTCGAATTTTTCCTTTGATTTTACTCCTCCAATTTGAACCTTTTGAACTTTAAACTTGGGCCAATGAATTGTAGCTTTCTTCTAACTTTTCTTGAGAGCTTTTGGAGGCCTTCTTGTGCTCTTCCAACTTGCTATGTTCCTTGCAAAATAAATATCTTTCTCCTTGCAACATAAACATTAGTATCTATACTTCAAGGTTTTGTGATCATCAAAATCAATCTATGAATCAATCTTTGGGTCATCAATATACTTAATATATTTAAAAAAATATTGGATTTTCATTCGTGCCTTCTTTGAATATTATTCTTGATACTTCTTGAAATAACTTGAAAAAGATTCCATCTACACTTGATTTGAAAACTATCTTTGGAATCTATAATTAGAGATCTCTTCTGGCTCACATCTTAAATGTCTCATTTTTAAAGCCAAACTTTTCATCCTTGATTTTGATGTGATCCAATCATAATTTTAAAACTATCTTAATTGGCTCTGATCTATACTCATTATCTTGCCCTGACAGTATTGTCTTGAGTCACATAATTTATATTCTTGCAATAATTTGGCATGCAATGAATGAAATATTATCTTGTGCTTAAATATTTCATTATTTTGCAATCTTTTTGATATTGTCAAAAAGAAAAAAAAAGAAATATCTGAGTATATGCTCATAGTGCTTTATGTTTTGAATTGAATATCAATCAGCTTAGATTGAAATATGTTGATTAATGTTAAAGCTGATTAACTCTAAAGCATTATCATGAAGTACGTTCTTAAAGTATCTCCCAAACTTTGTATTTGTTTTGACTTATATTTGCTCTTTGTGGTAGTTTGTATTTCTTCTCTAAAACATAGTGCTTTTGGCATAGACAATGTTTCTCTTGAGTCATGATCTTTGTGATTGTCAGAACAATACTATCCATTGCTATTCATTCTTTTTGATGATGATAAAAAGGGGGAGAAAGTATAAGAGAGAAACTAGAAGCAAATTCTATAAGAAAGATAATTCTATAAACAAAGACCGTATAAGGAAGAAAATATAAAAGGTATATATTGTATACTTACGGGGGAGACATGTATTATACACTTAAGGGGGAGACATTTGACAAAGAAAAAAATATGAATCTGGCACATAATCATAGAGATTTTTCTTGCCTCGATACATGACTTGAAACTCTTGCTTTGACACAAACTTTTAAAAATTTTGTCTTAATGAAATACAAGAGTAAGTGGGAGCAAAGCTAAAACTCATTTGGCATCCATTTGGATAGGATAGGGGGAGTTCTTGGTTCATTTATACAAACTCTAAATAAGACTACTTTGAAACTCTTGAACCAAAAGTACTTTATGAATGTTAAATCTAACTTTTCATATGAATGCCAATTTGCTTACACTCAATGTTTTGTAATCATCAAAAAGGGGGAGATTGAGGATGATAATGTTATTTTGATGATTAACACAACCATTGAGGCCATATCAAATTAGAAATGCAAATTAACTCGATACATCATTGATAAATGGCACACCTTTGATACACTCATGATACATTAGGACTATATGGTCAAAACCACTCTCAAGAATTGATAAACGAGATAAAATTTGTAATAGAGAATGGTAGAAAGCTTAAGAATCCATTTTGGCAAAGTTTCACGTTAAAAATACCTAAAAGGGCAATTCGGTAATTTCCACTATTAAGGGTATGAAACTCTATTGTGCCTTGCATCGTAATTTGCTTGAAATATCATATTGTTATTTCAATGTGCATAACTAACCTTCAAAGTGCAGAAAAACATGGTTAGAGTCGACCCCGATACATTTGGCACGCCTTGAAACGAAGTGGCACGCCTTTGGAACACTTGGCACAGAGTAGGAGTCGACCCTAGAAGAGATGGAGTCGACCCTAGCACGTTTGAGAAATATTCTGGCACATTCTAGCACTTATGGCATGGATGAACAGTACTTGGGTCGACCCAAGTGAAAGTTGAGTCGACCCCATCTTCAAGCCTCAAGAAAACAAGTCTCTGGAATCCCTGAGAGGGTCGACTCCAATGGAACTTGAGTCGACCCCACCTTGAGTCGACCCAACCTTGAGTCTACCCAAAAAGAGTTGAGTCGACCCAAGTGAAGGAAGGCTGAAATATAAGGTTCTGTATTTTCCAAGAGGGCCGACCCAAGAAAAGCTTGAGCTGACCCAAGTCTGATGAACAGTGGTTTGGGTCGACCCCAGAAAAGTTTAGGTCAACCCAAGCACGGGCAGAAGCATAACGGCTAGTTGTGCAGAAGTACTTTTTGGACTCCCAACGGCTATAAACGGCTAGTTTCTTCAATCCAACGGTCAGGAAGGACTATTTGGAGGTTGGAGAAGTATTTAAGAGGGAGTATTCATCAGAGGAAGCAAGCTTCGGGAAATACATCAAGTGCAGTCAAGAGAAAACCCTAGCAAGGCAAGCTTCATTCAATTGCTTCATTCAAAGAGCCAAAAGGAAGTGGTTGAGCAGATTCCAAGAGACATTAAGAGCTCCACCAACCCTTGAAGAGTGAAGCAATTTTGACAAAGAAGAGAAGAGCCTTATTAAAGGGATAACTATATTCTAAACTCTTCTTTGTAGCTCATAATTGTTATATTTATTCATTTAGGAGCTTTAAACTTCTTTTCTATTATTCATTGTAAGGTTTGTTGGTGAGCCCGCAAAACCAACGGTATAGGTTGTTGGTGAGCCTGCAAAACCAATGGTAGGTTGTTGGTGAACCCGTAAAACCAACGTTAGGTTGTTGGTAAGCCCGTAAAACCAACGTTAGGTTGTTGGTGAGCCCGCAAAATCAACGTAGGTTATTGGTGATCCCGGAAAACCAAATTGTAAAGGTTTTGGATTGTGAGCCCGAAAAACAATCCTACTGTAATCTGAGGGATTATAGTAAAATTCCCAAGAGGACGCTTGGGAAGTGGACGTAGGTGCCTTGGGGTGCACCGAACCACTATACATCGTGGTGTTTGTGTTGTGGATTCACTTGTAATTATTCTTGCATTATCTTTCATCTTTGCTATAGTTTAATTCATTGAAGTAATTTAAGAAAGCATTCACCGCACTCAACTAAGGAAGTTTTTTAAAGCACTAAAAATTTAGAAAAACTCAATTCACCCCCCCTCTTGGGTTGTCACCTTGGGCAACACCCCCACCCCAATATATATATATATATATATATATATATATATATATATATATGAATGATTGATCTATAGATAGACAGAAAGATTCGGTTGCTGAATGACTATGGTAGCGCCTTTTTGAGAATAGGGTGCTCTTATTTAGTTTCATCAGCTTTGGCGAATCCTATCGTAGTTCTTCAGAATTCGAATCCAGATGAAGTTCTGACCATCTGTTAAAGAAAAAAGAACAAATTGATCTTGTAGAATTCTCAAGAAATTCTTCGATTTCTTTCAGAAGCAGATGATTATTCATCTACTTCTCAAGTTTCGTGAATAGTCAGAACATTGAGAAAGATCGAGAAAGGCATGTCAGAAATCAATCTGATTCTATCTTTATTCGTCGAATGAACCGCACTCCTTTGTATATGTCAGGAGTCCACTGATGAAAAGGGGCCAGAAAATGCTTGAACCCAATTCCTACAGAAATGGCTTGTCATGATGCATCTCTTGCGAGACCAAGACCTTTTATCACGACTTTCACCTCTTTCCTACCTTGCTTCCACTACTGTACGAATAGCATTTCTTGCTATGGTTTGAGCAGCAATTACAATTCTACCAGATATGCCTTTTCAATTTCGTCGAAAATCGATTTTATGGTATAGGTGCTTATGACCTCCCCCTCTACCACAATGATGCTGATAGAAACCTCTGGTAAAATACCCACTAGTACCCATAACCCAGCAGATAAAGTACATCCGTTTTAGGGATTGGCGACTTACCCATTCAGTGACTTTGGCACTAGATGTTTCCAAAATGGGTACTATCGAGTCAGGTGAATTAGAGAATAGACAAACGTCCGTTGGCATTCCAGCCTTCCTTCTCCTTTCAGGGCCTGTCTTAAAAAGAATACAATATCTCTTAGTCATGAATGTCTGAATACAGTGAACTGGCCTTCATGGATATCTTTGTTTCGGAGCAACAAAGGTGGTCGTAGTGACCAGGCTCGGGCGATTGTTTACCAAAAACACAGATTTCCACAAGGTCGTAAGACCATGTATGGGGGTTGATGCCTACTCAGTGCCGGAAGGTCAAGAAAGTTGGTGACTTGATGACTGGAGAGCCGACGACCGAAGCCCTGGTGAATAGCGGTTGTAACTATAATGGTCCAAAGGTAGCGAAATTCCTTGTCAGGTAAGTTCCGACTTGCATAAAAGGTGTAACGATCTGGGCACTGTTTCGGAGAGAGGCTCAGTGAAATAGACATGTATGTGAATATGCGGACTATTTGCACCTGGACAGAACGACCCTATGAAGCTTTACTGTTCCCTTGGTTCCATAGGAGCAAGTCAAAAAGATTGAGGTTTGAATCCAAATGAAGTTCTAACCATCTGTCAAAAAAAAAAGAACGAATTGATCTTGTAGGACTATGAAAGATTTTTATGGTACCCGATTGAAATATTCTTTGAGATTTGAATCTGTATGTAGATTATGAATGAAACTAGTATATAGAAGAAAAATATGCCTGGCAATACTGCAAAAAGGTTGATTTTCTTATTGAAGAATTGAATTATTTTTTTATCATAAAGTATTCATCTTGGTGGAATCATTATTAATTTTTATCACTATTTTTGGATCCAAATAATAGATCTTATTTATGTCTATCGGAGACTATGTAGTGTGTAATAAACTTCAATTCAAAGTTTTGGGCTTATAAGTTGATATAGGGGTTATTTGTCATTGTTGTTGAGGTTACTGATGAAATCTAGTTTTGCATAAAGAATTTAAATTTTAGAGGCTTACATGATTATCGTAGAAGATTTTTGATCAAAGCTAAAGATCTCGATGAAGAAAACTTTGGGAGAGATGATTGAGTCGGTTTTACTCATTTGTGATAATTTAAAGCCTTCTAATTTGGTGGAGCATTGAGAAAATTGTTCTAGTTGCTTTTACTTATAAGAGTTTGACTTGGAATCCTTTAGTTGAATTGATAAGAGAATTAAGATTTAATTCATGTTTGAATTATAGTAAGCAGCCAATATGATGGTTTTGAATGTATCAATTGACTCGAGAGTTAATCTAGTTGGATGTGCTTGAGGTAAATTAGGGGATGGAAATCAAATGTTCCTTTTTGGGTTTTATCTAAAAATTAAAATTTTAGATCTCTTTAGTTCATAATACAAAGTAGTATTTTGATCAAAAGTTATTGGTAAATTAAAAAAAAATTATGGTTTGAATCAGAATACGAAGCGAAAACGTAGCGGTCTGAATTATATTTTTAATTTGGTCAGAAGTATTATCTCTTAGATTCAGCAAGCTTTAGTAATAAAAAACTTGATTTGTTTCTTGGTATAGAAGGATTTTCTTGATAGATGAAAAGAAAATATTCTAATTCTCTGATATCGCCATACTATCTTAGGTTCTCCAATTATATGTTGTGCTAAGAAAATTCTTAGCATCTTGAGACTAGACTTAATGGATCATTGATTTTTGATCTTGGATCTGAAATATTTTGGTATAGACCTCTTTCCTTCTAAATCTGAAACTTGTACTTCTTCAATTTGATTGAAAGAGATTGAGGTTTTCTATGAACCTTAATGAATATTCTACTAGGGTGGATTGGAGTTGTTTATGATATAATCTTGTGATAAATGGATTAATCAAGAGTAGTTGATATGTTGACAAAGAAACTTGACATACTATTCAGAATTAAGAAGTTGATTTTCATTTATAAGAGAGCAATTAGATTTAGATCATCTATGAAAAGAATCAAGTTTGGAGGTATTGAACCTTATTCTTATGATAAGATCTAATGATGAAGTTGTATTATTAAGTAGAATAATTAAATACTTGAGGATGAGATTAGAACTATGTATCTCTAACTTGTTGAAAGCATAAGAAAAAAAAATTTTGTGGACAAAATTTCTTTTAAGGAGGGGAGAATGTGAGGCCCAGATTTACTGAGCTGACCTGTTGGCCTGGCCTGATGCCAAAATAGTGGCCCGAAGGCCTATTTCAGTCAAAAATAGGGTAGAGCCCTGGTAGAACTCAGCGGAGAAGGAAGAGTCCTCCTCCACCACGAACTTCGCTGGAGGCTAGGATAAGCCTGGCCTCCACTGCTATATAAGGCCCTCCCAAATCTACTTTAAGCTGTTGGGATCCCTCGCACGCCTCAGAAAAATCAGAACGAACGCAGCGGAAGAGGCATGCGCGGATCCGCGTTGCTCATCGCATGAATGTATTTTAAAAACCGATGTTCCTAGATAGATTAGAATTAATACTTTTACATAATATTAGGAAGATCAGATCTTCACCTTGTGCGGGTAAATATTCACCGCAATCTGATGATCGTGGTATTTATTGGAAGGTTCGTTTGAAGCCGCACACGCGTCCGACCTCTACGGGTATCCACACGAGGCAAAGGGCCAATCCAAACTCTCTAATCTCCTCGGGGTGCTAGCTCCCTTGCAGAGATACGTTTTGATGGTTGAAATTCTCTCTTTTGAATCAACTTTTGATTGCCTTAGAGAGGAGTAAGAAGAAGAATGGATCAAAAAGGAAGAAGGCCAAACCCCTTTGCAGCATTTTCCTTTTAGTTTCATTGGAACCAAAATCAACAAGGGAGGAAGGGCTGCACCCTTCCTTCTTTTTTTTTTCTTTTTTTTTTTTCTTTCTTGGTTGCTGGCGGCTGAAACCCAAGGGGAGAGAGGCTTTCTCACGGCACAAAAACCAAGAGGGGAGGAGGCACTCTCACGGCATGGAATTAGCCTTTTTTCCTTTTCGGGGTCCGCCCCTTTGCCTCCTTTTTTTTGTGTGATTGTTTGCGGCTGAATACCCCAAAGGAAAAGAGGGCCATGACGGCTGGAAAATATGAGGAGAACAAACCATAAGGGGCCGCCCCCTATTTTTTTTTCTTCAAGACGTGTGGAGCTCCTAATTTTTAGGAGCTCCAAGTCTATCCACTAGGAGGGGCGTACGCCCCTCCTATTTCTTCCTTCACGTAATTCCCAAGGGAGGGGCGTAGGCCCCTCCCTCTCTTCCCTTCATCACGCACGCCCAAGTGATCCCATCATGATGGGCGTGGCTGATTTTAATTTGGGTGTCTAATCCTCTTCTAACGAGGATTAGGTGGCTCCATTGCAAGTCAGTCCTAATCTAATTAGGTCTCCATCAATTTATGAATCAACTTGGACTTATCCATAAGAGTCTAATCCTCTACAAAAGAGGATTAGGTGAACCCAATCCCAATCCATATGAGTCCTAATCTAGTTAGGGCCCAATTGGATCATGACTCAATTGAACTCTTCAATCCTAATCCAATTAGGAATCATCTTAGATCAAAACTAATTAGGACTTTAGGAATCCTAATCCAATTAGGACTCATTTAATTTTAGTCCTAATCTAATTAGGACTTTAAAAATTCTAATCCAATTAGAATTCTAATTTAATTTAAAGTCCTAATCTAATTAGGACTCTTGGAGTCCTACTCCAAGTAGGACTCTAATTTAATTTGAAGTCCTAATCTAATTAGGACTCTAGAAGTCCTACTCCAAGTAGGACTCTTATTTAATAAGATCAAGCCCAATTAATTAAGTCCAATTGATTCAATTAAATTGCAATCCAATTGCAATTATTCCTTCTTCAACTCACTAACTCTTAGTGGGTTAAACCAATTATAAATCAAATTGATAATCATGAATTATTTGTGATTCCAAATCACAATTCAACCATCGGATTGGTCAATACCTCTAATATGTGTGACCCTATAGGTTCTATTCTATCTGGTAGTTAGATATATTGTGATCCTAATCATAATATTGTTGAAACTCCTTTCAAGGGGTTGGAACAATTCCAACTCTTCTCATTCGGGTTCACTGATCACCAAGTGAATGCCTCTGAGTCTCACAATCCACCAGTGACACCTAGCAGCATATAGTGGCAACCCAATAGAATGGAATGATGAACCTTTAGGTGCAGTTATTGTATGATACAGTCCCTCTATCGTGGATCCCAACAGGATGGAGGTCATGGATAACTCGTCAAACCCCTTCATCTGTCATATGTAAAATTTATTTGACTTTAGTTCGAGATTAGAAAACTCTTTTTTCAAAAGCTACCTTGGCTAAGAATTTACGAACTCAGTGTCATAAATTACATAGGATCTGTCTTAATCTATCAAGATCGATAGATTCCATCTAGATGCATCCCTACTGCTACAATGAACCTACTGCAACCAATCTGCACCACAAGGATCCAAATGGATAGGGCCCATGTTTATGTGCTCGTCAAACTACAGCAACCTCACTGTGAATAGCCGAGGCATTGCAGGTCAAAGAATTAGTCATACAACTACAGCATCAAGTATGTCACTGACGAGTGGATAGACATCCAAGTGACTACTTGCTATGGTCATGCTCAGTACCCTTTTTCGCTAACAAGCACTTTGCTGACCCAAAGATTGATTTAAAGAATGATTTTGATGATCACAAAACCTTGAAGTATAATTACTAATATTTGTGTTGCAAAAAAAAAGATATTTATCTTGCAAGGAACATAACAAGTTGGAAGAATAGAAGAAGGCCTCAAAAGCTCTCAAGAAAAGTTGGAAGAAAGCCACACTTCATTGGCCCAAGGTTCAAGCTCAAAGGATTCAAGTTAGAAGAGAAAACTTCAAGAAAAATTCAAAGGAACAGTGCTCGAGTCTACTCCTACTGTTCACGAGCCGACTCCATGGAAAAACTGACAGAAAGACAGAGCGATGGGTTTTAAACCCTATTACTGAGTCGACTCCAGAAGGATGCGAGTCGACTCCAACGTTTGGCAAGTCGGCTCCTAATTATGCTAGAGTCGACTCTCAGAGAAAAGCAGACTGAAAGGCAGAGAACCAAACTCAGTGATCCTGTGAACGATTCGCTCCGAGAATTCCAGAGTCGACCCCAAGTCAGCCGAGTCGACTCCAACAAAGTGCGAGTCGACTCCGAGGCAGCTCAGATCAACAAACAGAGGATCAGATTTTCGAGCTCTGAGAGCCGAGTCGACTCCAAGAGAATCCGAGTCGACTCGAGGAAGAAAATCAAAAAATGGGGTTTCTGGATTCCTGAGAACGAGCCGACCCCTAAGTGTCGAGTCGTCTTCAGTTGTTGACGAGTCGACTCCAGTTTGGTCCGAGTCGACCCTAGGATAAGGCATGCACTTTAATTCAAATTTGGAACAGTGGCCGAGTCGTCTCCAGTCAAGCGCGAGTCGACTCCAGTAACAGCCGAGTCATCTCCAGATCGCGCGAGTCGACTCCGATCCCAACAGATACATTGTCAGAATATGCAGACGGGTCATAACGGCTCTATTTTTGTCTCTAATGGCTAGATCTCTGTTCCCAGCCATCCAAAGTTATAAAATCAAGGGGAGAGCTAGGGGAGATGCAGAGGAAATGGGTGAGAACAAATAGAGAAGAGATTTCAAGAGAAAATCTTTCAAAAAGCACCAAAGGGCCATTAAAAGCAAAAGAGAGAGAAGAAGAGCATCCGAGTGAATCCCAAGGCTTTCTCTCCAACTGTGTGCTGCCTCAGTGATCCTCTACCTCGGACGAAATCAGAAGAGGGTCAAGTAAAGAAGAAGTCAAGTTCTTTCATCTACAAAACTTGTTTGAGGGCTTCTCTTTACTCTATTTGTTTATATTGTTATATCTGCTTGTTTAAGAAGCTTGTATTTGTTTTAAACTCTCGTTCCAATATCTTTTTGAATCAAGGGGTTAAGGTTTGTTGGTGAGCCAAAGGAAAAACCAACGGTGTAAGGTTGTGGTTAGTGAACCAGAAAAAACCAACTGGGTTTAATTGTGAATCCGAAAAAACAATCGGTTGGTTCTAGTCGGTGAGCCTGTGAAAACTGACCAAGTTCGTTGTGATCTCGCAAAAACAACAAGTTGGGTTGTGAGCTTGTAAAACAACCGGCTGTAATCGGAGGGATTATAGTGAAATTCCTAAGAGGTCTTGGGGAGTGGATGTAGGTGCTGGGGTGCACCGAACCACTATACATCTTTGTGTTTGTGATGCTTTCTTTCATTGTTTAATTTCCTCACTTAGATAAACATCTAATTGAATTGCTTGCTTAACTCCTATCCTCGCATCCTTTAGTTGCAAGTATAATCAAATTGTTTAACCAAGTTTCATTAAGATTCATTGTATTGAAAAACTGGACTAATTGTTTATTGAGTCCGCTGCTTAACAGTTTTAATCTTGATCAAATTAGAATCAAACTGTTGCTAAGTTTAAATTCCACTGTGAATCTGTTCAACTTAGCTTAATTAATTGAAAAGTCTAGAAGTAGTTGAAAAGTTTTAAAAGACCCAATTCACCCCCCCTCTTGGGTTGTATATTACTGGGCAACAAGTGGTATCAGAGCAGGTGCTCTCATATTATTTGTAGTCTTAACCGACTAGAGCCAAAGATCATGACAACCCCACATAACATATTATTTGTTAAGGGACTTTTCACAAACAGATCTCTACTGTTTGATGGATCTAACTATATTCAATAGAAAGCTAGAATGAAAATCTTTATTCAATCACAAGACTATAAGTTATGGAATATCATAACAAATGGCCTACATACACCCACAAAATTGATTGAAAATATGTTCGATAAAAACTTGGTTGAACTAAATGCCAAGGCCATGAATATTCTTTACTGTGCATTTAATGAAAATGATTTTAATAAAATTTGCATATACTCATCTGCCAAAGAAATATGGGATTTTCTTGAAGCTACTTATGATATTTTTGAGAAACCCCATATTAGATTACTTGAGGATAATTGCAAGACTAACATTGAGCATGCAGGAAAAACTCTAAATCAGGAAGAAAGCTCAGAAAAAGAAAATGTTGGGGATGAAGACAAAGATCTATCATCAATCCCTAAAAAATTCAAAAGCTTCCTAAAGACAAAGAAGAAGAGAAAGCAAGAAGAAAGAAAGAAAGAAATTAAAAACAAGAAAGCCTTAACCAAGAGAGAGTCAAGCAAGAAATTGAAAGCCAGGAGCAACAATGATGAAATCAGCTCCAAAGAACTACAATTGGTAACTAATCTGTGCTTTATGGCACAAGAAGATAAGGTAAATCTTGAATCTGATTTTACATTTAATGAACTTTATGATGCTTTTTCTTATTTGTATTTAGAATATAAGAAACTTATTTGTAAGAACAAGAACTTGAAGAATGAAAAACAAATCCTAATAGATGAAACACTAATGAAGAAACATACTAAAGAAACTGAAATCTTAATTAAAGAAAATAAAGAACTAAATCAGAAAAATCAACTTCTTACTGAAAGCTATGATAAACTTAAGAAAAACAATGAATTGCTTTCAGAAGATAATAGAAAACTAACTAAAGAAGTTGAAAATTTGAAACCTATTGTTAAAAGATTCACTCTCAGCTCTGAAAAATTAAATTCAATGATAGAAAATTCAAGAGCTAGATATGACAAAGTTGGATTGGGATATCAATCATGGTACATCCAAAAATATTTCAAGAATATATTTGTTAAATCCTCCGTTGCCTATCCTAAAACAGATTCTTATAAATATGATGAACAAAAATTAATTAAAATCTCTTCTGTTCATTCTAAAATAGTTTTTCATAAATTCGATGAACCTAATGAACAAAATCAAAAAATTAAAAATTCATCATCTACTTATATTAAATCTATGATTGTTAAATTTAACAAGAATATGCAGAAATACACATCTTGTAATCCTAAAATCTACAAGCCTATGGACAAAATAGCTATTAAGAAAATATGGGTTCCAAAAGGAACAATAATAGCTAACCTGCAAGGACCCAAAAGAGTTTGGGTTCCTAAGTTGAAAATCTGATTATTTTTCAGCAGGTGTGTCTAGCTATCCAAGGTTCTAATAAAAGATATTATCTGAACAATGGGTGCTCTAGACACGTGTTAAAGAATTTAAAATATACTTAAGAAAAGTAATTGAAATGAAAAGAATAATGAAATTAGTAATCTTTGCATTCTCTTTGCCTTAGTATCTGATTAAAACATGAATTGCAGGTATTAATCAATTTTGTGATATAGGTAATACTTTTTAAAAAAATATATAATCATCATTTTATTGTATGCTTTACTTACTGTTGGATAAGTTGCCAAATGATTAATCAACTTATTAAGAATAATGCTATGAATTCTCTATATGCTTGATTGAGAGTTTTTTATCCATGGCATTATTTTTATTGATTATAAACATGAGAATGTGTACTTGGTATACCTTTGAATATATGCATTATAAATACTAAGATCAAAGAATTCTTTTTGGCATATGAAATTAACTTATGCTAGTATGGACCTAATTTCAAAAGACCTTGTCATTGGTTTACTTAGATTATCTTCTGCAAGGTCAAAGTTTGCTATGCATGTTAACTAAGGAAACAAACGAGAATCAATTTCTAAATCTAAAGATGTTGTTTCCATCACTAAGTTTTCAAAAGCTTACATTGGATTTGTTCTTGGCAAATAAAATTGAAGTATTTTCTGTATTTGCTAAATCTTGTAAAAGTGTTTCAAATGAAAAAGGTTTCCAAACTGTGAAGATAATCATGGCACAGTGTTGAAAACCAAAATTCTGATAAGGTTTGCACAGAAAATAATATTGAATACAATTGTTTCTGCACCAAGGATACCATAAGTAAAATAGGGTTAATAGAATCCTTGAAAAAATGAAAAAAACAATGCTGTATGATAATCATTTTTTTAAAAAGCTATCATCACTGCTTGTCATACATATGGTTTCTGTTAGATCTATTTTTGATGAAAACTCCTTTTGATCTTCTGAAAAATAGAAAATAAACTATTGCATATCTGTCATATTTTTCAGTCATACATGTTATGCTTGATATGTTCTTATAAAAATAATGCCAAATCTGACAAAGATACTCCTATCTTTGGGTATCATTCATCAAGCAATGCATATAGAATATTCAATGAAAAGATCCTAGTTGTAGAAATATCAATTCATGTTATTCTTTATGAGACTAATGATCTTTCATCAAGCCACTTAAATCAGATTATATATGTATATGGTTAATCTTTTTGCTTACATATAACAATCTGAAACTAAAACACCTTAAGAAAAATGAACAAGAATATAATTGGTCAAGCTAAACTAAATCATTTTGAAAGAGATAGAATTTGAAATCTTGCCGATAAAATCTGAAAACTTGTTAATAATTAGAACCAAATTGAGTTTTTCAAAAATGCACTTAATGAAGAAAAATTGGTAACTACTAAAAGATTCAATCAAGAAAAGATGAAATAGATCTTGATGAAATTCTTGCATGATTAGAAGTAAAGATCATCATTATCATTTGCTTGCTTTATGAGCTTTATATTCTGTCAAATGAATGTGTAGAATACACTCCTATGTGGTTATCTAATTAAAGAAGATCTATGTAAAATAACCACCTTATTTGAAAATACTCATTACAAACATGATAAAGCAATATGTGATTTGGAACAAGCACCAAAAGCATGATATAAAAGCTTGAGTAACCTTTTTGATAGAAAGTAAAAGTGTTAAATCTATGCATCAAAAAGAAGAATTTATGATATCTTATTTGCTCAAAGTATACATTGATGACATCATTTTTGGTTCTACTAATGATGATTTATATGAAGATTTTACTAAGCTCATGCAAGGTGAGTTTGAAATATGTATGATGAATGAATTAACATTTTCTCTCGAACTCCAAATTAAGACAAACAAGAAAGGGGATCTTCATTGACCAAAGTTAGTCCACAAGAAAATTCTTATAGAAGATTGGCATGAAGAAGGTATGTCTATGACCCCATCTTATAGAATTTAAAAAGAATAAGCAAGGTAGATCTATTGTTTTAAAGCTGTATTGAAGTATGATAGAATAATTATTTTATCATACAGTTAGTAGACCAGATTGTATGCTCATTGTGTGCCCTTGTGCAAGACTTCAATCTAACTCTAATGAATCATATTTTATTGATAACAAATGAATCACAATCTGAATTTTGATAGAAATAACTGTTTAAGATAATTTGATTAAAACTTAGCTAGCATGTCTTATTGATAATTATGTTAAGCAAATAGAATCTAAGCTAAATTGATTCTGAAAATAAGAAAATAAGCTAGCATGTCTTATTGATTTGACCTTGATGAATCTTCCTATTGCCTCACATGCTTGTCCTTGAACCATCTTGGTTAATGAAACTATCTCTTTAGTTTAAGTGACATGTGCTTGCTTATATTTAGGCAATCTCTTGAGTAAAGTGACTCAACATTCAATTATTGTCATATCTTATGTTGAGTCATCTAATTAAGAAATATGTTGTATGAATGTTTTGTATCTTGAAGAAACTAATGACTTTCCTTCAAGAAAAAAAAAGATTTTGTCAATAATGCACGATCCTTAAGCAAGAAAATGAGAGATTTCAACTTGAAGGACACCTCCATATAAGATACAATAAACATTCACATACAAACAAGAAAGGGGACTTTCTTCAGCCAAAAGTTTACACATAAGAAATCTAGTAGGTATTTGACTTGAAGAATGCAGAATGAATCAGTAGTTTTAGATACCTCACTCATAAATTAGCTGAGCAAAGTCAATAACTTAAATCTTATTATGGCATGATTAAAGTCTTTAATTATTAATTTCTTGATATCATGTCTATATATGTATTGATTGACTTATACTTTTAGAAATTGTTTCATGGTTTGCCCAAACTAAAATATATCTTTGCCTGTGTCATAACCATGAAATACACAAGTTTATGCTTAAAATTTTGATTTAAAATAACTTGTGAAAAGCTATGAATCCTTGAGCATAATGAGAATGTTGTTTGCATGATATACATTTATACGATGCATAAGATTATTTTTTTTATTCTGCTCTTTCATGTAAATTACTTGAGAATAACAAAAAGAGAGAGATAAAGAAAAGAAAATGAATATTATTTAAGAGAAGTAAAATCTAAGTAAAGGCAAATACTCCAATCTTAAGGAAAAGCAAAACAAGCATAATATATTCAGCACATTTGTGAGACTTGTGTGAGCATTCTTTTGGAAGGGATAAAATTCGTAATTAATTATACTTAAACAGGAGGAGTTTGAAGTGAACATTTTAACCTTTCTATATTGCTCATCATAGGGATGGTGCTAATGGGGAGGCTAGTGGTAGTACCCGATATTATTTGACCCA
The DNA here is from genome assembly GCF_009389715.1 of Phoenix dactylifera. Taxonomy (NCBI): domain Eukaryota; kingdom Viridiplantae; phylum Streptophyta; class Magnoliopsida; order Arecales; family Arecaceae; genus Phoenix; species Phoenix dactylifera. Next base: position 28,533 of record NW_024069118.1, read on the forward strand.
ACTATTCGGTGTAGGGTATATTAAGGACGGCACAAGAGGGAGGCTAGTGGTAGTACCTCGTGCCCCTTCCAACTCTACCGGATAGAAAGCAAATAGAGTATAGAGCATAAGAAAATAAAAACGAAAAACAAAATCAAAATATTCGTTAATCGGTTAAGGAAAGAAATTCAAAAAAAAAAGAGAAAATGAATGACAAAGTAAATGAAAGTATATAAGAAGAATCAAGTCAAGTTTTAATCACTTGGAAACACACCTTAAGGATGAAATCAGTGCAAGATTATATTTAAATAGGAGGAGTTTATTTGAAAAGAATTGATTTTGATCCTTGACATGCTTGTTCTTAATATTTTAATGCATGACTTAACACATAATATATTTTGCATGTGGCATGATATTTTGAATTATGGATTCTCAATATTTTGTAATGCTCCATGCTTGGATAATTTGATTGAATGTTTGAAATACTACATAAATTTTTTTTTGGTATTATTGAAAAGAAATTTCAGATTTGTCGCTCGCAATCATCTTTGAAATCTGAAAGTTGAATAAATTTGTAAAAAGGAGAAGAGAAGGATATCTCTATTTAGACAAAATGAATTGATTTTGTTTTATCTTTCAACTTGCCTAACTTTGGTACTTAATATTCTAATTCGTACCAAAACTCAACATTAAATACAAATATTCTGAATATGCTCTAATATGTTTGAAATATGTGTTTTCAATCGTAATGATTTAAGATGAGCTACAATGTGGAAGATACATATCTCAAATTATAACTTTGAAAGCCTCCTTGAAAATCTTTATGAAGTTCAAAATCCGATTTTGTATAAAAGCTTAAACTTAATTTAAAAATGCTTATATCGTTACATCTTTGTAATTTTAGTTATATGCTTCAATGATCGCATCATTCAGGAGAATAACTCAATATGATTTCTAAATAAAAATCTTAACTTAAGAAAAACAGAATTAATTTTGATGCCTTGGTTGATTGCTCCGATACGCATCTGAAATATATCATTTCTTATCTTTAAAGTGTATTAAAATTGGTTTAAATGATGTATTTTTCAATGATCTTGATTGCGAACAAATGTTTCTAAATATATAACTTTATTTTGATATTAAAAAGATTCATTGTATTTCATGTATACATTGCTGTGGATCTATGAGTAAGAAATTAAATATTATAAACATTCACTTGAATGATCTTCTATATCCCTTTCTGCATGATTGTTGCTTCCATCACTAAAAGAAAAAGCTATTTTTAAAAAAGTGAATGATCTTAAAGCTAAAAACATTTCAGCTCACTCAAATGACTCTTAAAAGAAAGAAAATGTAATTGCTTTTGAAAGAAATTAAGCTTCAAATGAATTATTTTTTTATTAATATTTCAGAACATTTTTTCAAAGATTAAGAGGAAGCATAACTTGTTCTTGAAAGATTAAAAAGAGTGATTGTTACAAATTTTGAATAATTCTAGATCACTCTACATTCTTGATATCATAGAATTTCAGTTTTATTTACGCTTATCATAGAAATCTGAAATTCAACAAAAAGAAAAGAATAATTAAAGAAGAATGCATCTTTTGAGGGGGAGCTTTAGATATTTAATCTAAATGCATTATGTATCTTATTCAAAAGTTACTTTCACTTAATGCATTCCTTGAATGTTTTATGGATTGATTTTGATGAACCTCTTTGTGTTGCCATTGCTTGCCTTGAGTTGAGTTCTATAAAGATTGTTTCAGGGGGAGAGATCATATAGAACTTAATCGCATAAATCCATAAATAAAGGAGAGAGAAAGAATACTAAATGAGAAGTGATTCTAATACTCTCTATTATATAAATATCTGAAATTTAAATATGAAAATCTCTGTAATACACCTTGAGGCTTACTATTTGGTTAATATATTTTATGCATCAATCATGAACCAAATTGCAATTCAAACAGTTGATCTTAAAAGCCTCTAGTTTAATAAAAAAGCGGAATAATAATGTGTTGAATTTTCTTAAGTATCTCTTGTGAACCCAAATTTAAAAGTAGCTGCTACATATGATAGATCTATAGATTTTAAAATGCACCTAATCGGCAAATCAGCTGTTCTGAAAATTATTTGAATACGAATTCCATCTGTCTTTATTAGAAAATCTATTTTGGAATTCACTAATGAGTTCTTATTGGCTTGCTCTTTAGAACTTCAATTTTGTGCCAATTCATTTTTATATGTATCAAAATGTGCTTCTTTTTAAAGGAATAAAAGAAAGTCTTTAAAAGAGCTCTAAAAGAACTTTCAAAGCTTTGAATTTTATGTATACTCTAAGATATATCATAAAGTGCATGAATTCTTGTTTTGGTATTTGTGCCCGAATGTTTTTATTATCATACAAGAACTTTGAAGCCATTAAGAATTAATGATCCAACATGATGTTATATTTTTTGAGTATTTTTGTTTTGATCTAATACTCTGAAAATTAATTAAATTGCTCTCTTGTTGCTAAATACTTAATATATTGGACAAAAGATCTTAATTGAACAAGCTTTCATACTTGTTATTAAAGATCTTTTAAAAAAAATAGATTTCCATTCGTGCTTTCTTTGAATATCATTCTTGATACTCCTTAAATTCATTATGAAAAAGGTTCCACCTACACTTGATTTGAAAACTATCTTTGGAATCACATTCGATGTGCTCTCATTATAATTTGCTCTGAAATCATCTTAATTGGCTCTGATCTATGCTAATTAATCTTATTTTGACATTATTGACTTGAGTTATATGATTCATATTCTTGCAATAATTTGACATGCATTAACTGAAAATCAGAGTACAATTAGAAAAAGAAATATTTGAGTATCATTATCTTTGTACTTAATGTTTCATTATCTTGCAACCTTTTTGATGTTGTCAAAAAGAGGGAGAAATATCTGAGTATATGCTCATAATGCTTTATGTGTTGATTATGTTAAGTTGATTAAATCTAAAGCATTATCATGAAGTATATTTTAAAGATATATATTTTCTACTTCATGCAACTAGCTATGCATTAGTTCTAGAACACAATCTATTTTATATTGCATATACTCCAAGTTTTGTCATCATCAAAAAGGGGAAGATTGCTGACCCAAAGATTGATTTAAAAAATAATTTTGATGATCACAAAACCTTGAAGTATAATTACTAATGTTTGTGTTGCAAAAAAAAAGATATTTATCTTGCAAGGAACATAACAAGTTGGAAGAATAGAAGGCCTCAAAAGCTCTAAAGAAAAGTTGGAAGAAAGCCACACTTCATTGGCCCAAGGTTCAAGCTCAAAGGATTCAAGTTAGAAGAGAAAACTTCAAGAAAAATTCAAAGGAACAGTGCTCGAGTCGACTCCTACTATTCACGAGCCGACTCTATGGAAAAGCTGATAGAAAGACAGAGCGATGGGTTTTAAACCCTGTTACTGAGTCGACTCCAGAAGGATGCGAGTCGACTCCAACGTTTGGTGAGTCGGCTCCTAATTATGCCAGAGTCAACTCTTAGAGAAAAGCAGACTGAAAGGCAGAGAACCAAACTCAGTGACCCTGTGAACGAGTCGACTCCGAGAATTCCAGAGTCAACCCCAAGTCAGCCGAGTCGACTCCAACAAAGTGCGAGTCAACTCCGAGGCAGCTCAGATCAACAGACAAAGGATCGGATTTTCGGGCTCTGAGAGCCGAGTCGACTCCAAGAGAATCCGAGTCGACTCGAGGAAGAAAATCAAAAAATAGGATCTCTGGATTCCTGAGAACGAGCCGACCCCTAAGTGTCGAGTCGTCTTCAGTTGTTGGCGAGTCGACTCCAGTTTGGTCCGAGTCGACCCCAGGACAAGGCATGCACTTTAATTCAAATTTGGAACAGTGGCCGAGTCGTCTCTAGTCAAACGTGAGTCGACTCCAGTAACAACCGAGTCGTCTCTAGATCGTGCGAGTCGACTCCGATCCCAACGGATACATTGTCAGAATGTGCAGACAGGTCATAACGGCTCTATTTTTGTCTCTAACGGCTAGATCTCTGTTCCCAAGCCATCCAAAGTTATAAAATCAAGAGGAGAGCTAGGGGAGATGCAGAGGAAATGGGTGAGAACAAATAGAGACGAGATTTCAAGAGAAAATCTCCCAAAAAGCACCAAAGGGCCATTAAAAGCAAAAGAGAGAGAAGAAGAGCATCCGAGTGAATCCCAAGGATTCCTCTCCAACTGTGTGCTGCCTCAGTGATCCTCTACCTCGGGCGAAATCTGAAGAGGGTCAAGTAAAGAAGAAGTCGAGTTCTTTCATCTACAAAACTTGTTTGAGGGCTTCTCTTTACTCTATTTGTTTATATTGTTATATCTGCTTGTTTAAGAAACTTGTATTTGTTTTAAACTCTCGTTTCAATATCTTGTAACTTGATTCAATCAAAGGATTGAATCAAGGGGTTAAGGTTTGTTGGTGAGCCAAAGGAAAAACCAACGGTGTAAGGTTGTGGTTGGTGAACCAGGAAAAACCAACTGAGTTTGATTGTGAACCTGGAAAAACAATCGGTTGGTTCTAGTCGGTGAGCCTGTGAAAACCGACCGAGTTCGTTGTGATCTTGCGAAAACAACAAGTTGGGTTGTGAGCTTGTAAAACAACCGGCTGTAATCGGAGGGATTATAGTAAAATTTTCAAAAGATCTTGGGGTGTAGATGTAGGTGCTGGGGTGCACCGAACCACTATACATCTTTGTGTTTGTGATGCTTTCTTCCATTGTTTAATTTTCTCACTTAGATAAACATCTAATTGAATTGCTTGCTTAACTCCTATCCTCGCATCCTTTAGTTGCAAGTATAATCAAATTGTTTAACCAAGTTTCATTAAGATTCATTGTATTGAAAAACTAGACTAATTGTTTATTGAGTCCGCTGCTTAACAGTTTTAATCTTGATCAAATTAGAATCAAGCTGTTGCTAAGTTTAAATTCCACTGTGAATCTGTTCAACTTAGCTTAATTAATTGAAAAGTCTAGAAGTAGTTAAAAAGTTTTAAAAGACCCAATTCACCCCCCCTTGGGTTGTATATTACCGAGCAACACACTTGCACAATCACTCCAGCATCCCCACACTATGGACTCAAGACTCATCCATCAAAGAAAGCGATCTATGCACTAATCTCAGCGGATCGATCACCATCCTCGTAATGATCCATCGATCAAGAGCAATTCAGAAATTAATCACCAATGACACATGCTTCAAATTCTCAACTCTTGAGAATATGCGTCATCATCTTATTAATTTCTTGGACGATTCATGGACACATAAGAACATGAATGAAAAGAATGCCCAACTTAATTAGGTCAAGTACAAATTTATGTCCTAGAATAAAATAATGCGTCGGCCAAATTGGCTTCTAGGGCATACTTCTAAGAATCTCCCACTTGTACTAAAGCCAATCAGCCATAAATCTAAGCTTCATCTTCTCAAGATGCGCTTCAGTTTTCTGCTGACTTAACTACTAAGTGAATGGGTCTACCACGTTGCTTGTGGAGTCTACTCTCTGTTCCTCTACTCATATCTTTTCGAGGTAGTCGCGTATCAGGTTAAACCTCTGCTCTATGTGCTTAGACTTCTGGTGAGACCTTGGTTCCTTAGCTAGTGCTATGGTGCCATTGTTATCGCAGTAGAGTGTTATGGCATCTGATGACATTACACCTAACTTTGCAATAAACATCTTGAACCAGAAGGTTTCCACTGCATCCTTAGAGGCGGCGATACATTCAGCTTCTAAGGTAGAATCTACAATGATCGGTTGTTTGGAACTCTTCCAATTTACTGAACCACCATTGCACATAATCTGATGTAGACTTTCTATCATCAATATGTGTGCATCCTTCTATCTTCAACTCTGATCTTCTTCCAAAGATCAAGAACATGTCCTTAGTTCTTCTCAAGTACTTAAGATTGTTCTTCACAACTATCCAGTGCTTCTTGCTTGGATTTGATGGATATATGCTCGTGACACTCACAACATGTACTATATCAAATCATGTACGTAGCATAGTATACATGAGGCTCTCTATAGCCGAAGCATAAGAGATCTTGCTCATCCGCTGAATCTATTCAGATGTGTTGAGGCACATCTTCTTGGAGAGATTTATCCCATGCCTAAGGGGTAATAATCTCCTTTTAGAGGCTTCCATGCTGAACCTCTTCAGCATTTCCTCTATGTACATATTCTGTGACAGGACAAGCATCCTTTTAGATCTATTTCTATAGACCTTAATTCCCAAAATATAGGATGCTCTCCCAAGGTCTTTCATAGAGAATTCCTTAGACAACCATACCTTGACCTAAGTTAGCATGGGAACATTATTCCCAATTGGAAGGATATCATCCACGTACAATACGAGGAATACAATAGCCCTCCCACTAACTTTCTTATAAACATATGGTTTTTCTTCGTTCTTGATGAAATCAAACGATTTGATCACATCGTTGAAACGAGTATTCTAACTCCGAGATGCTTGCTTTAGTCTATAGAAAAACATTTGCAATTTGCAAACCTTGTGATCACGATCACAATATCTCATAATCATATTATGCTGCAATAGCAAGCAATATTTGAATGAACTTCAGCATGGCTACAGGTGAAAAAGTATCCTGATAATCAGTGCCTTCGCACTGACTATAATCTTTCGCTATTAGCCTTGCCTTATAGGTCTCTACCTAGCCATCCGAACTTAATTTTTTCTTGTAAATCCAATTACAACCAATAGGTACTATACCTTTTGGTGGATCTACTAAGGTCAATGCTTGGTTGGAATGCATGGAGTCCATCTCTGACTTCATTGCTTCTAGCCATCTCTCCGAATCGATGTCTAACATTGCCTCGTTGTAGGTATTGGGATCCTTACCTTGATCCCTATCTCCCATGAGGAACACTTTCTCTTCATCCTCTGTAAGGATACCTAAGTATCTTTTAGGAGAACGGAAGATCCTACTAGATTTACGAGGTGGAGGAGGTACTATATGTACTGGCTTGATATGAATAGGTTCTATAGGCACAATGGCTTGTTGCTCTTTAGAGACTTTCTAGCTCATTTTTTCTTCCACTGCCTCTATCAAGGATAAACTATTTTCATGAAGATAGCATGTCGGCTCACAAATACTTTGTGATCCTTTGGACATAAAAATCGTATCCTAAAGACTCTTTTAGGACATCCAATAAAACGAGCATTAATTATCCTATCCTCTAACTTGTCCGTCTGTTGTCGCTTGACGTGGGCCGAACATCCCCAAGTTTTGAGATGACTAAGACTCGGCTTCTTACCATTCCATATCTCATACGGTGTGGTAGGAACAGACTTAGAGGGAACACTATTCAATAAGTAAATTGCTAAAAGTAGGGCATCTCTCTAAAGAAATAAGGATAAATCAGTGAAGCTTATCATGGATCTAACCATATCCAATAGGGTTTGATTCCTCCTCTCTGACATCCTGTTGAGCTGAGGTGTACCAGAAGGGGTCCATTGTGAAACTATACCATTCTCCTTGAGATAATCATGAAACTCTTTATTAAGGTATTCACCTCCTCAATCCGATCGAAGAATCTTAATAAGTTTTTCTGTTTGTTTTTCTACTTCATATCTGGACTATTTGAACTTTTCAAAAGATTTAGATTTGTGTCTCACACACATATCCATACCGTGAGTAATCATCGGTAAATGAAGTAAAAATTATAATTCCTAACTTGCACATCGAATGGGCCACACACATAAGTGTGTACTAGGGTAAGTATCTCAGTGGATCTCTTCCGTGTCTTACAAAGGATAATTTGGCCATCTTTCCTTGAAGGCAGGATTCAAAAATTGGATATGACTCGAAAGTCAATAAGCCCAGAAGCCCATGTTTCTCCAATTTGTTTATTCTGTCTTTTCCTATATGGCTAAGCCTGAGGTGCCACAAATACTTTAGATTTATCTCATCTCTAGATCTTTTGGATCCTATGGTACTCACTGTTTGCTCAGATATATTTATAGATACATCCATATGTATGTGATAGTGACTGTCAATCATAAACCACGTGCAACCAATTTATTTCTCAAATAATTGCAACAGTAGTCTTATAAAAATCTTTCTGTGCTAAACAAGATATAGAAATCAAATTTCTGCTAGCAACAGGTAATAGTCCCTAAGTATCGTGAGCATATCTGACATACCTTCTGAAGGTGTGTCACCCTTCTTGCTCTTTATGCTTTCCATGTATATAGGACAGTTCCTCTTTTAATGACCATCCATGATGCAATGGAAACACTTTCCGTTGCAATCGGTCTTTTTCTTGGAACTTCCTTACTTGGCATTTTCTCGATCTTCTGCTTTTTCGCAGGCTTCTTCTTCTTCCAGGTAGACTCTCTCTTAGAAGTAGAAGCCAACTCAACAGTGAGAACTATGCCCCTAGAACTCTTCAAGGTTCCTAAGTAGTTACCAATTTATTTAACAATTCTGTTTTGATGCATACAATCTTGTTCATTTGGTAGTTTACTTTAAACTGTTCATATGAAGCTGGAAGGGATTGCGGGATCAAATCCGTTTTCCATTCCTTGTGCATGGTCATGACGAGCTTCTCAAGTTCCTCTAAGTCCTTTATCATGGTCAAACCATGATCGCGGACAGATTGCCCATTGCGCATCTTGGCCTTGAAGAGCCTCTTGGACACTTCAAACCGAGCTGTGCGACTCTGATCACCATACAACTCTTGCAAGTGATTTAACGTGTCCCAGACAGTCTTTATGTTCTCATGCTGGCATTTTAATTTATTGGACATGGATGCCATTATGTAGCACCTAACTTTATTGCCATCGTTCGATCACAGATCAGCATGATCGGACGGATTGGTAACACAGGGATTCATGGTCTAGCACATATCCTAATTTTTCACAATTCAAAACCATTTTTGAAATTGCAGAGTCAGTCTTTATAATTGGGTTTAGTCAAATGGTTGTTCCCTAGAATATCAGTTAAGAGTTTGGAAGCTAACTTTATAATCCTCAGAGAGTAAAGATTCTAGTTAGAATTTTGTACTCGAATTTCTATTTGCTTTAGGGACTTTTAAAACAAACACCTCCCACTATTTCTTCGAATCTCTCACACTCCTCAGGTAGAGAAACGGAAACCTTGCGACTCTAGGTTTCAAGTGGGGTGCTACGGTCCCACCAATTTACATGCCACCTCATCTAACAGTTATTGGTGACACATAAACGATGTGTGTACAACTCTTGTACAATGCTTTCCAAGCAAGTTGTAGCGTTATCCGGTCTCTAAGTAATGAAGATCTCACCTAACAGTTATTGGCCTCATTCCTTAGTTAAGTCGGACCCATCGTATAACCGCAGAAGCAAAGCCGTCATTGGGTCCCTTACCTAACAGTTATTGGGCCCAACCCCATCTTTACCCCTACAACATCTCATGTCTATAGAGAGGTCCGATCCCCCGATGCAACTTGCCCACTGTATCCAACCGAGACAAATCAACGCCGGAGAGACTTTAGCAGCTCTACTACGGTGGAAGACCGCTAAACTTAATATTTAATCGAGGAGATTTAATTTAGGTCTGTTTAATCATTTCAATTATTTACATCTCATGCAAATAATTATCTACCCGCTATGCATAAACATAAACATAAACAGTAAGGCATAATCATAGAATAGCTGGTGATGATCATGGATCCAGGATGAGGGTCATAGTACAAGCACATGCACGTCAATTGGTTAGATCATCTTCAACTCTTGATTCGATCTTGAGCACCTTAAGTCTAATTGCAATCAACTCCTTGATCCATCTCCAATCAACCCCTGATCTCAATCCGCGTAAATCGTGCTTGTGGAGGTATGCATCGATCAACCATTGACGTGCAAACACATCACAGATTACAATCCAGATAACTATGAAAAATAAATAATAGTTACATCCCTTTTTCATGAGACACGCAGGTCTCTAATACATCGATTTAAGATGCACGCAGGCATCTGAATTTCTGATTTATATGTCATCACATCACATCACAGAACATCGCAGAACATTTCAGCACATGTAAAAGGGTCCATCCATGATCATCACCATACGCATCTCATGCATTAATTATAATTACAGATCTGAATATTTAACAGATTATGTCATCATATGAGTTGCTGATCATGCAAGACATGATTCTAAATACTTGTAATCACATTAACAAAGCAATAGAATTATTAATCTAAACGCATAAAAATCAACATGCAGAAAAATCAACAACCTAAAAATTCTGCATGCAGAAAAATCCAGCAAGCATAATCTTTAAATTTTCAGATCTATCATGCCTTTGACCATTAATCCTAATCTTAATCTACGGAACCTGGCTCTGATACCACTGTTGGGATCCCTCGCACGCCTCAGAAAAATCAGAACGAACGCAGCGGAAGAGGCATGCGCGGATCCGCGCGCTCATCGCATTAACGTATTTTAAAACTTGATGTTCGTAGAAAGATTAGGATTAATACTTTTACATAATATTAGGAAGATCAGATCTTCACCTTATGCGGGTAGATATTCACCGCAATTTGATGATCCTGGTATTTGTTGGAAGGTTCGTTTGAAGCCGCACACGCGTCCGGCCTCTACGGGTATCCACACGAGGCAGAGGGCCAATCCAAACTCTCTAATCTCCCCGGGATGCTAGCTCCCTTGCAGAGATACATTTTGATGGCTGAAATTCTCTCTTTTGAATCAACTCTTGATTGCCTTAGAGAGGAGGAAGAAGAAGAATGGATCAAAAAGGAAGATGGCCAAACCCCTTTGCAGCCTTTTCCCTTTTCTTTCATTGGAACCAAAATCAGCAAGGGAGGAAGGGCTGCACCCTTCCTTCTTTTTTTTTTTTTTCTCTTTCTTGGTTGCTGGCGGTTGAAACCCTAGGGGAGAGAGGCTTTCTCACGGCACAAAAACCAAGAGGGGAGGAGGCACTCTCACGGCATGGAATTAGCCTTTTTTCCTTTTCGGGGTCCGCCCCTTTGCCTCCTTTTTTTTGTGTGTGATTGTTTGCGGCTGAATACCCCCAAAGGAAAAGAGGGCCATCACGGCTGGAAAATATGAGGAGAAAAAACCATAAGGGCCGCACCCTATTTTTTTTTCTTCAAGACGTGTGGAGCTCCTAATTTTTAGGAGCTCCAAGTCTATCCACTAGGAGGGGCGTACGCCCCTCCCTCTCTTCCCTTCATCACGCACGCCCAAGTGATCCCATCATGATGGGCGTGGCTGATTTTAATTTGGGTGTCTAATCCTCTTCTAACGAGGATTAGGTGGCTCCATTGCAAGTGAGTCCTAATCTAATTAGGTCTCCATCAATTTATGAATCAACTTGGACTTATCCATAAAAGTCTAATCCTCTACAAAAGAGGATTAGGTGAACCCAATCCCTATCCATATGAGTCCTAATCTAGTTAGGGCCCAATTGGATCATGACTCAATAGAACTCTTCAATCCTAATCCAATTAGGAGTCATCTTAGATCAAAATTAATTAGGACTTTAGGAATCCTAATACAATTAGGACTCATTTAATTTTAGTCCTAATCTAATTAGGACTTTAAAAATCTTAATTCAATTAGAATTCTAATTTAATTTAAAGTTCTAATCTAGTTAGGACTCTTGGAGTCCTACTCCAAGTAGGACTCTAATTTAATTTGAAGTCCTAATCTAATTAGGACTCTAGAAGTCCTACTCCAAGTAGGACTCTTATTTAATAAGATCAAGTCCAATTAATTAAGTCCAATTGATTCAATTAAATTGCAATCCAATTGCAATTATTCCTTCTTCAACTCACTAACTCTTAGTGGGTTAAACCAATTATAAATCAAATTGATAATCATGAATTATTTGTGATTCCAAATCATAATTCAACCATCGGATTGGTCAATACCTCTAATGTGTGTGACCCCATAGGTTCTATTCTGTATGGTAGGGAGATATATTATGATCCCAATCACAATATTATTGAAACTCCTTTCAATGGGTTGGAACAATTCTAACTCTTCTCATTCGGGTTTACTGATCACCAAGTGAATGCCTCTAAGTCTCACAATCCACCAGTGACACCTAGCAGCATGTAGTGGCAACCCAGCAGAATGGAATGATGAACCTCTAGGTGCAGTTATCGTATGATACAGTCCCTCTATCGTGGATTCCAACAGGATGGAGGTCATGGATAACTCGTCAAATCCCTTCATTTGTCATATGTAAAATTTATTTGACTTTAGTTTGAGATTGGAAAACTCTTTTTCCAAAAGCTACCTTGGCCAAGGATTTACGAACTCAGTCTCATAAATCACATAGGATCTCTCCTAATTTATCAAGATCGATAGATTCCATCTAGATGCGTCCCTACTACTACAATGAATCTACTGCAACCAATCTGCACCACAAGGATCCAAATGGATAGGGCTCATGTTTATGTACTCGTCAAACTACAGCAACCTCACTGTGAATAGCCGAGGCATCGCAGGTCAAAGGACTAGTCATACAACTGCAGCATCAAGTATATCACTGACGAGTGGATAGACATCCAAGTGACTACTTGCTATGGTCATGCTTAGTACCTTTGTTCTCTAACAAGCACTTGCACAATCACTCCAGTGTCCCCACACTATGGACTCAAGACTTGTCCATCAAAGAAAGCAATCTATGCATCAATCTCAGCGGATCGATCACCGTCCTCGTGATGATCCATTGATCAAGAGCAATTCAGGAATTAATCACCAATGACACATGTCTCAAATTTTCAACTCTTGAGAATATGTGTCATCATCTTATTCATTCCTTGGATGATTCATGGACACATAAGAACATGAATGAAAAGAATGCCCAACTTAATTAGGTCAAGTACACTTGTACTAAAGCCAATCAGCCATAAATCTAAGCTCCATCTTCTCAAGATGCACTTCAGTTTTCTGCTGACTTAGCAATTGAGTGAATAGGTCTACCACGTTGCTTGTGGAGTCTACTCTCTGTTCCTCTACTCATATCTTTTCGAGGTAGTCGCGTATCAGGTTAAACCTCTGCTCTATGTGCTTAGACTTCTGGTGAGACCTTGGTTCCTTAGCTAGTGCTATAGTGCTATTGTTATCGCAGTAGAGTGTTATGGCATCTGATGACATTACACCTAACTTTGCAATAAACATCTTGAACCAGAAGGTTCCCACTGCACCCTTAGAGGCGGCGATACATTCAGCTTCTAAGGTAGAATCTACAATGATCGGTTGTTTGGAACTCTTCCAATTTACTGAACCACCATTCCACATATTCTGATGTAGACTTTTTATCATCAATATGTGTGCATCCTTCTACCTTCAACTCTGATCTTCTTCCAAAGACCAAGAACATGTCCTTAGTTCTTCTCAAGTACTTAATATTGATGAAGGGTAAAAATCTCCTTTTAGAGACTTCCATGCTGAACCTCTTCAGCACTTCCTCTATGTACATATTCTGTGACAGGATAAGCATCCTTTTAGATCTATCTCTATAGACCTTAATTCCCAAAATATAGGATGCTCTCCCAAGGTCTTTCATGGAGAATTCCTTAGACAACCATACTTTGACCTAAGTTAGCATAGGAACATCATTCCCAATTGGAAGGATATCATCCACGTACAATACGAGGAATATAATAGCCCTCCCACTAACTTTCTTATAAACACATGGTTCCTCTTCGTTCTTGACAAAATCAAACGATTTGATCACATCGTTGAAACGAGTATTCCAACTTCGAGATGCTTGCTTTAGTCCATAGAAGGACCTTTGCAGTTTGCAGACCTTGTGATCACCATCATAATATCTCACAATCATATTATGCTGCAATAGCAAGCAATATTCGAATGGACTTCAGCATGGCTACTGGTGAAAAAGTATCCTGATAATCAGTGCCTTCGCACTGACTATAACCTTTTGCTATTAGCCTTGCCTTATAGGTCTCTACCCAGCCATCCGAACTTAATTCTCTTGTAAATCCAATTACAACCAATAGGTACTATACCTTTTGGTGGATCTACTAAGGTCTATACTTGGCTGGAATGCATGGAGTCCATCTCTGATTTCATTGTTTCTAGTCATCTCTCGGAATCGATGTCTAACATTGCCTCGTTGTAGGTATTGGGATCCTTACCTTGATCCCTATCTCCCATGAGAAACACTTTCTCTTCATCCTCTGTAAGGATACCTAAGTATCTTTCAGGAGGACGGGAGATCCTACTAGATTTACGAGGTGGAGGAGGTACTATATGTACTGGCTCGATATGAATAGGTTCTATAGGCACAATGGCTCGTTGCTCTTCAGAGACTTTCTCTTAAAGCTCATTTTTTCTCCCACTGCCTCTATCAAGGATAAACTATTTCCATGAAGATAGCATGTCGGCTCACAAATACTTTGAGATCCTTTGGACATAAAAATCGTAACCTAAAGACTCTTTTAGGACATCCAACAAAATGAGCATTAATTATCCTATCCTCTAACTTGTCCGCCTGTTGTCGCTTGACGTGGGCCGGACATCCACAAATTTTGAGATGACCAAGACTCGGCTCCTTTCAATGGGTTGGAACAATTCCAACTCTTCTCATTCGGGTTCACTGATCACCAAGTGAATGCCTCCGAGTCTCACAATCCATCAGTGATACCTAGCAGCATGTAGTAGCAACCCAGCAGAATGTAATGATGAACCTCTAGGTGCAGTTATCGTATGATACAGTCGCTCTATCGTGGATCCCGACTGGATGGAGGTCATGGATAACTCGTCAAACCCCTTCATCTGTCATATATAAAATTTATTTGACTTTAGTTCGAGATTGGAAAACTCTTTTTCCAAAAGCTACCTTAGCCAAGGATTTATGAACTCAGTCTCATAAGTCACATAGGATCTCTCATAATCTATTAAGATCGATAGATTCCATCTAGTTATATCCCTACTCCTACAATGAACCTACTGCAACCAATCTACACCACAAGGACCCAAATGGATAGAGCCCAAGTTTATGTGCTCGTCAAACTACAGCAACCTCACTATGAATAGCCGAAGCATCGCAGGTCAAAGGACTAGTCATACAACTGCAGCATCAAGTATGTCACTAACGAGTGGATAAACATTCAAGTGACTACTTGCTATGGTCACGCTCAGTACCCTTATTCTCTAACAAGCACTTGCATAATCACTTCAGTATCCCCACACTATAGACTCAAGATTCGTCAATCAAAGAAAGCGATCTATGCACTAATCTCAGCGGATCGATCCCCGTCCTCATGATGATCCATCGATCAGAAGCAATTCAGGAATTAATCACCAATGATATATGCCTCAAATTCTCAACTCTTAAGAATATGCGTCATCATCTTATTAATTGTTTGGACGATTCATGGACACATAAGAACATGAATGAAAAGAATGCCCAACTTAATTAGGTCAAGTACAAATTTATGTTCCAGAATAAAATAATGCGTCAACCAAATTGGCTTATAGGGCATACTTCTAACATAAGCACCACCGATGATCGCCGACCACTGTCGCCTCTTTTTTTCTCTTTTCTCCCATTGAATCCATGGCTTGGATTCATTGTGCTCGCTAATGAGAGCATAAAAGTACGATCTACACGCTGCTTAAATTAGTATTACTGCTAACATATAACGATAAAATCACTAAGTTAATATTATATTTTTGTTTGGCATAGGTTAGTATAAATTAAGGTTTAAATGCGCATTTGGTAGGATTTAGAGGGATGCATCATGGCCCCAAACCACGCGAGCCCAATCTTGCCATGATTTGATCGAGCACATTTGCACCCAAACATCCGAGCCCGCGTGCGAACTCCCAATGATCCTCGCATTCACCCCTTTTCGGATTAGCACCCACACTCTTCCGGAATAAAGATTCTCACTCTCACTTCATCACAAAGAAAAAGAACTTTTTAACCTTCAATCCCACGAAGGATAGCTGAAAATATTATTCATTCCTGAAGTTACTATTCATGCTGAAAACACTGTTTATATGAACAGTGTTCCAAGATGACACTGTTCATATGAATAGTATTACGTAAAAACACTGTTCATATAAATAGTATTACGTAAAAATACTGTTCATATGAATAGTGTTAAAAATTTTGTTGTCCAATTTCTGTCTACCTAAAAATATGCTAGACAGATCGTTGTTATAACCGACAAACAAAGTTTAAATTAATTTTACTCTTACCTGTTCTACTCGAAGAATAGTGGTCGTAAGAGGTCGATCCACAGGGAGGCGACTGGAGTTACATAAAAATTAAAACGTTCACTCAGATTTGAAATCGATTTTTGAATGATAAAAGAAAAATATTACGTCAGGGATGTTGATGGATTCTCTGGTCTACCGGAAAATATTTTCTACTTGAAATTAACGGAAAGACAGGTACTTAAATTTGAAAAGCATTTATATATTTAATGAAAAAGAAAACTCAGGCATAAAATGGATGAAAACAGTGCTAGGAATATTGAAGACTGGAACATCGATTGCATGAAAGAAATTTTAATGTATTGCATAAAAAAGAAGAAAGATTACAGAATTTAAAGAACAGAAATTAAAAACAACAGAAATTAAAAACAACAGACTTTAGTATAAATAAAACTCTCTATTAAAATAAAACTAAAAACCTCAAAACAACATGCTCTCAATTAAAATTCAAACTCAAAACACATTGCTCTCAATTAAAATTCAAACTAAAAAAAATAATACAGAAAGCTAAAACTAAGAAAAATAAAAACACAATGCTCTGTTTTCAATGAAGTTGAAAACAGAGCAAGGCACTCTCTCTTCTCTCCCCTGTTCCTTCTTGAACCAGCCGACCACCCCCCCTCGGCCCCAACCGAGCTCCACCCTTTTATAGATCAATCCTTGAAGCATCGAGAGGGGGAGGATGCGTGATTGCTGGGGCGGAATACAAACGGCTGGAATGGGCGCGTAATTCTTGGATGCTTGAGCTCACGGGAGAGGCGGACTCGGAGGCGTGGGATCTTTGATGCTGGGGATCCGGAAGCTTGGGTGCTGGGATTTGGAAGAGAAGGAGAACGTGGATCCAAATGATGGGTTTCCTTCTTTGGGTGCCGGATTGGAAGCGGGACGAGGGAGAGCTGGAAGCAGGATTGCTTGGATGCAGAGGCTTGATCCGTGGAAGATGCATACGGACGGGATCTTGGGCTGCTTCACAGGCTGCTGGCAGTGATGCAGACGAACGGAGAAGGTAACGGACGCGGACGGCTAGTGGATCGCGGAGGATGTGGAAGGAGCTGGGAATCCGGAAGAGGAATGCGGACAGGCTGATCCGTGGTTTCCTTCTTTGGACGTGCTGGCTGGGACATTCATGGCACGGGAGAGCTGGGACGGATGCCACGGCTGTGAAGGAAGTTGGGGATGCGCTGAAGACGCGGATCCCTGCTAATCTGCTGCTGTGGCCGGAAGAAGAGGATGGCTTGATCATGGGGAGGCTGATTCGGGAAGAGAGCTTGGATCACGGTGCTAGGGTCACGCGTGGGATGTTGGGATTCCGGGATCGCTGGGGATGCTACGGGATCACTGGAAATGGAAGAAGTTGATCCGTGGAAGATGGACGGCCGTGATGCACTGCGGGAGGAAGAAGAAGAACAGTGAACTCAAAAAAAAATTCCGTAATACTGTTTATATGAACAGTATTTTTACGTAACACTATTCATATGAACAGTATTTTCACGGAACACTGTTCATATGAACAGTCTTTTTACGTAACACTATTCATATGAACAGTGTCATCTTGAAACACTGTTCATATGAACAGTATTTTCAGCATGAATAGTAACTTCAGGAATGAATAGTATTTTCAGCTATTCTTCATGGGATTGAAGGTTAAAAAGTTCTTTTTCTTTGTGATGAAGTGAGAGTGGGAATCTTTATTCCGGAAGAGTGTGGGTGCTAATCCGAAAAGGGGGGAACGCGAGGATCATTGGGAGATCGCATGCGGGCTCGGATGTTTGGGTGCAAATGTACTCGATCAGATCATGGCAGGATTGAGCTCGCACGGTTTGGGGCCATGATGCATCCCTCTAAGCCCTACCAAATACGCATTTAAACTTTAATTTATACTAACCTGTGCCAAACAAAAATAAAATATTAACTTAGTGATTTTATCGTTATATGTTAGCAGTAATACTAATTTAAGCAGCATGTAGATCGCACTTTTGTGCTCTCATCACACCCCCCAACTAGCTTATTGTTAGTCTCTAGCAATTAACAAGCAAACGATAAAATGAGGGCACAAAAGATGTAGTCTAACCCATAACTTTTTATTGAAGCTAAGTACATAAAACTGAGATATGTACCCACTTTCGTAGAGCATCACGATTGCACTAAGCACGTGCAACAAGCCTTTAAACCCCTAGGTTATCCTAGTAGACGAGTGTTGTCTCGTGAGGGTTTGCAGTGAAGTTACCCACAAACTTCTGTTGGGAATCCGCCCATGCCGCAGAAAAATTTCAAAAATTAAAGATGCAGCGGAAGAGGCATGCGCGGGATCAACCGTTCATCGCATGAACGTTGTTTAAAAACCGTTCGTAGATAGATAAGGATTAAAAACTTTTAAATAACATTAGAAGATCAGATCTTCACCTTGTGCGGGTAGATGATCACCGCAAACTGATGATCGTGGTTTTGGATGAAGGTTCGCTTGAAGCCGTTCAAGTGCCCGGCCTCTACGAGTATCCACACGAAGTAGAAAACCGATCCAAGCTTTCTATCTCCCCGGGGTGCTAGCTCCCTTGCAGAGATAACTTTGATGGCTGATCTCCTCTCTTTCTTTCAACTCTTGAATGTGCTTGAGAGGAGGAAGAAGAAGGATGAAGAATAGTAAAGGAACAAAACCCCTGCAGCCTTCTTTCTTTTCCTTGCGTTGGAAGGAGGAAGGGAGGATGAAGAGGCCACCTTTCTTTTTCTTCCTTTGCTTGCGGCTGAACCAAGGAAACGGGAGGAGAGGGGGCCACGAATTGGAGAGGGAGAGGGCTTCAATGATGCCCTAGGTCAGCCCCCACGCCTCCTCTTAAATAGCATGTGGAGCTCCTACTTTGTAGGAGCTCCTTGATAAACTTCCAAGAGGGGCGCTGGCCCCTCTTCTTTGCCGCACCAATCAAGGAAAAGGAGGAGGGGCGTGTGCCCCTCCTTCATGGTTAACCTAATCATTAGGAAGGTCACTCATGGTTAGGTCCTAATCTAATTAGGCTTGGACCAAGGGTGAACCAATTTGGGTTTAATCTAGGTAAGTTCTAATCCAATTAGAACTTAATGAACCATGACTCAATTGAACACTTCAATCCTAATCCAATTAGGAGTCTTGTTGATTCATTAGATTAATAATTAATTAGGACTTAAGAAATTCTAATCCAATTAGGACTTATTTAATTTTGGTCCTAATCCAATTAGGACTCTAATTTGAATCCGAAGTCCTAATCCGATTACGACTCTAGAAATCCTACTCCAAGTAGGAATCCAAATTTAATTCAAAACTCCTAATCCAATTAGGATTGTAGGAATCCTACTCCAAGTAGGAATCCTAGTCCTACTCCAAATAGGATTCCCAGTCCAAGTAGGAATCCCAGTCCTAATCCAATTAGGACTCTAGGAATCCTACTCCAAGTAGGACTCTTGTTTTAAGTCCAATTAATTAATTCCCTTTGTTCCTTCTTCAACTTATTATCAATTGAATTGATTACTTGTGATTCCTAATCACGATTCAACTATCGGATCGGTCAATGCCTCTAGTGTGTGTGACCCCATAGGTTCTATTCTGACTGGTAGTGAGATATATTGCGATCTCTATCACAATATCATTGAAGACTCCTTTCAATGGGTTGGAACGATTCCAACTCTACTCATCAGGGTTTATCGATCATCGAAATAATCTCTGTGAGTCTCACCATCCACCAGTGACACCTAGCAGCATATAGTGGCTACCCAGCAGAATAGAATGATGAACCTCTAGGTGCAGTTATCATGTGATACAGTCCTACTATCGAGGATCCCTACAGGACGGAGGTCATGGACAACTCGTCAAACCCCATCGCCTGTCATATGTCAAGATTTATTCGACTTAAGTTCGAGAGCGGAGAACTCTTTCTCCACTATGCAATCTGCCCCGGCCGAGGTCTTACGAACTCAGTCTTATAAATCACATAGGATCTCTCCTTATCTATCAAGATCGATAGATTCCTTATAGGTGCATACCCTACTCCTACAGTGAACCTACTGCAGCCAATCTACACTGCATGGACCCATATGGCTAGAGACCATGTATATGTGCAGTCAAACTACAATAACCTCACTGTGAGTAGCCGAAGCATCGCAGGTCAAAGGACCAGTCACACTACTGCAACATCAAGCAAGTCACTGACGAGTGGATAGACATCCAAGTGACTTCTTGTCTTGGTCACGCTCAGTACCCTTGTTCTCTAATAAGCACCTGCACTATTACTTCAGTGTCTCCACACCGTGGACTCGAGTCTCGTCCATCCATAGGGAAAGTAATGTGTGCACTGATCTCATCGGATCGATCACCGTCCTCGTGATGATCCATCGATCAGGAGCGTTTAGAAATTAATCACTAATGATACATGGCTCAAATTCTCAACTCTTGAGAATATGCATCATCATCTTATTAATTCCTTGGACGATTCATAGACACAATAATAATATGAATGAAAAATATGCCTATTATTTATTCAATAATAAATAGTCAAGTACAAAATTATGTCCCTAGAATTAACAATGTGTCAGCCAGATTGGCTTCTAGGACATACATCTAACAACTTCAATCCCAAAATAAAATTTGTTTTATGAAATGAAAGTCTAATTTCAAGTACATAAATGATAAGAATTTCAAAAACATGCAAGGTTTTAATTACTAAGTAGCCCAAATTCTAGGTTAGTATGCAATTTAAGTTGAAGTCATTAAGTTTTCTGTTAGGGAGTTGTAAGACTTATTTATACTTGAGTGCTCGGTGAAGTTCGGACCATGCACAAGCTAAGGTTTTGGATCTCCAAAATATCGCTAATGCTAGTAGTTTCCAAGAATTGGTCGGACAATACCTATTTGCTGATTCAAAATCATCTTATCTGCAGGATTTCGAGAGCTGTGGATGTTTATTTTAATACCTCATGGGCTTGATCTGTAATATTCTAGTTTACTCGAATTTTTGCAACGACGGCTTTCACACTATTGTCTTTCTTAAGGTCAATATACATAATTTTTTTTTTTAAGAAACATGATAATGTATATATTGTGCACTTTTACTCCTATGATGATTCCTTCATGTAGCGAACAATTAGTCAACAATTCTCACACCAGTTGGCATGAGGTGTCGAGCATCAAGACTCCCCTACGAACCTATGATCGGGTTCCTCATCGCAAGCCCGTTGACCTTTGACAATAGGTAGCCCTTTTCGATGTACCTGACTAAATCCACAAATTTATATATATATATGTGAATCAGAAAAAGATGGTTCATCAGGATTCGAGGTTGCTACCATATTCTCAGCACAATGTCGAACCTATACCTTAGAAATGCAGGTCAGATGTGTCGTGAAATTCAAAGCACTAATTAGCTTACAACTCACTAAAAGGAACTTAATAAAAAGAACTCACTTTGCACTACTTCCGACTAGTCATTGGGCTCTTAGATTTTATATACCTTGTGTGTTGTAAAGAAATTAGAATAATTTTTTTTTTAAGATTTTTTTTTAATTCCAAAAATTTTAACTAAAAACTTTTTTTTTATAAAATTCTAAATGCTTAAAAATACCCCCAAACCTAAATCTAACATTGTCCTCAATGTTAAAGAAAATTTAAAGCAGTAAGAGGACAGAGGAGAAGTTACCTGATATGGGTGGATAAATTGACAATTGGGGCAAAAACCCCCAAACCTGCATGTTAGTAATTTATTAAATTTTTTTTATTTATTTGTTTATTTATTTATTTATTTTATTTATTTTTAATTTTTTTTATAATATTTACATGTTGGGTTGCCTTCCAAGAGCACTAAGTTTTTTATTATTATTATTATTATTTATAAAAAAATTACATGTTGGGTTGCCTCCCAAGAGTGCTAAGTTTTTTTTATTATCATTATTATTTTTATAAAAAAATACATGTTGGGTTGCCTCCCAAGGGCGCTAAGTTTTATGTCTTCAGCCAGACAAAATATGGATTCATTTTTTTTTCAACCATTATCTAAGAATGGTTTTGGAAGAGTTCGGCGAAGAACAGTCGGCTGATGACGATCTATGTTCATGAGGGGAACAGAATTAGAGAGCGCATGCTCGACCCCTTCATCGGAATGGGCAAGGTAAGCTTCGAAAGGGTCCTTACTATAAGTTTGAAAGAAAGTCTCCTGAATCAAACTTTCAATCATATCAACTTCATTAATTTCTTCATCGTCTGGTGGTTGTTTACTTATGTTAAAGACATTAAGCTCGACTTTCATATTGCCAAAAGATAATTTCAACATCCCATTTTGACAATTGATCATAGCATCCCACAAACTTCAATCCCAAAATAAAATTTGTTTTATGAAATGAAAGTCTAATTTCAAGTACATAAATGATAAGAATTTCAAAAACACACAAGGTTTTAATTACTAAGTAGCCCAAATTCTAGGTTAGTATGCAATTTAAGTTGAAGTCATTAAGTTTTCCGTTAGGAAGTTGTAAGACTTATTTATACTTGAGTGCTCAGTGAAGTCTGGACCATGCACAAGCTAAGGTTTTGGATCTCCAAAATATCGCTAATGTTAGTAGTTTCCAAGAATTGGTCGAACAAGACCTATTTGCTGATTCAAAATCATCTTATCTATAGGATTCCGAGAGCTGTGGATATTTACTTTAATACTTCATGGGCTTTATCTGTAATATTCTAGTTTACTCGAATTTTGCAACGACGGCTTTCACACTATTGTCTTTCTTAAGGTCAATATACAGAATTTTTTTTTTTTAAGAAATATGATAATGTATATATTGTGCACTTTTACTCCTGTGATGATTCCTTCATGTAGCGAACAATTAGTCAACAATTCTCACACCCGTTGGCATAAGGTGTCGGGCATCAAGACTCCCCTACGGACCTATGCTTGGGTTCCTCATCACAAGCCCATTGATCTTTGACAAAAGGTAGCCCTTTTCGATGTACCTGACTAAATCCATAAATTTATATATATATATATGTGTGAATCAGAAAAAGATGGTTCATCAGGATTCGAGGTTGCTACCATATTCTCAGCACAATGTCGAACCTATACCTTAGAAATGCAGGTCAGATGTGTTGTGAAATTCAAAGCACTAATTAGCTTACAACTCACTAAAAGGAACTTAATAAAAAGAACTCACTTTGCACTACTTCCAACTAGTCATTGGGCTCTTAGATTTTATATACCTTGTATGTTGTAAAAAAATTAGAATAATTTTTTTTAATTTCAAAAATTTTAACTAAAAACTTTTTTTTTATAAAATTCCAAATGCTTAAAAATACCCCCAAACCTAAATCTAACATTGTCCTCAATATTAAAGAAAATTTAAAGCAGTAAGAGGATAGAGGAGAAGTTACCTGATATAGGTGGGTAAATTGACAATTGGGGCAAAAACCCCCAAACGTGCATGTTAGTAATTTATTGAAATTTTATTTATTTATTTATTTATTTATTTATTTATTTTATTTATTTATTTTTTATTTTTTTTAATATTTACATGTTGGGTTGCCTTCTAAGAGCGCTAAGTTTATTATTATTATTATTATTATTATTTATAAAAAAAATTACATGTTGGGTTGCCTCCCAAGAGCGCTAAGTTTTATTATTATTA
The DNA here is from genome assembly GCF_009389715.1 of Phoenix dactylifera. NCBI lineage: Eukaryota > Viridiplantae > Streptophyta > Magnoliopsida > Arecales > Arecaceae > Phoenix > Phoenix dactylifera. Next base: position 52,420 of record NW_024069118.1, read on the forward strand.
TTATTATTATTATTATTATAAAAAAATACATGTTGGGTTGCCTCCTAAGAGTGCTAAGTTTTTATTATTATTATTATTATTATTATTATTATTATTTTAATAAAAAATACATGTTGGGTTGCCTCCCAAGAGCACTAAGTTTTATGTCTTCAGCCAGACAAAATGTGGATTCATTTTTTTTAACCATTATCTAAGAATGGTTTTGGAAGAGTTCGACGAAGAACAGTCGGCTGATGACGATCTATGTTCATGAGGGGAACAGAATTAGGGAGCGCATGCTCGACCCCTTCATCGGAATGGGCAAGGTAAGCTTCGAAAGGGTCCTTACTATAAGTTTGAAAGAAAGTCTCCTGAATCAAACTTTCAATCATGTCAACTTCATTGATTTCTTTATCGTCTGGTGATTGTTTACTTATGTTAAAGACATTAAGCTCGACTTTCATATTGCCAAAAGATAACTTCAGCATCCCATTTCGACAATTGATCATAGCATTTGCTGTGGCTAAGAAAGGTCTTCCTAAAATTATAGGTGTGTGAATGTCTGGATGTATTACAGGTTCGGTCTCAAGGATAATGAAGTCCACAGGATAGTAAAACTCATTTACCTTCATTATTACATCCTCTACAATCCCCTAAGGATACTTCACTGTCCTATCTGCTAAGGAAAGGGTAAGATTTGTGGGTTTTAATTCCTCCAAACCTAACTTTTGGTACACATAGTAGGGAAGTAGGTTCACACTGGCTCCTAAATCTAATAGGGCTCTCTGGATGATCGTCTCTCCTATTTTTATTTCAATGGTTGGGCAACCAGGGTCTTTGAATTTCGGAGCAATCTGTTGTTGAATGAGAGATGAGGCTTGTGCAGCCATAACAGCTTGCCTAGGAATGCTGGTTTTTCTTTTGACCGTGGTGAGGTCTTTCAAGAATTTTGTATAGGAGGAAATTTGTCGTATGGCATCGAGAAAATGTATATTTATTTGAACAGTTTTAAAGACTTCCATGATTTCATCATACTGAGATTTTTTCTTTGAATCTTGTAGTCTACTAGGAAAAGGAGCCTTGGGTGTGTATGTCTCTTTTGGTTTCTCCTCTATTTCTTGTGTTCCCGGTTCTTGTGCCTTTTTCTAAGTAGGGTTCGGTTCATGCTTTTCTTCTTTTTCTTGTACAGGAAGTTGGACCTTGTTGTCCACTTGCTTCAGACCGTAAAGTGGTAATTGCCTGGACTTCATGGGTTGAGTTTTCATTTGAATCAATCAGAAACTGGCCTCTTGGCCCTTGATTCTGTTGCCTACTAGGATTAGGCACTGGCTGACTGGGTAATTCACCTCTCTTCCTATCCCCTAGAGAGTTAGCTATTTGGCTCAGACTAACCTCAAGTTTTGCAATCGCTTGCGCATGGAATTGGTTAGTCTGGGCTTGGGCTGTATTAGTCTGTTGTTGTTGCTTGATAAAATCTTGTTGTTGTTTTGTCATATTGTTAGAAACCCGCCCATGCCGCAGAAAATTTTAGAAAAATTCAGATGGCAGCGGAATAGGCATAAGCGGGATCTTACGTTCATCCCATGAACGTTGTTCAAAAACCGTTCGTAGATAGATTAGAATTAAAAACTTTTAACTACATTATGAAGATTAGATCTTCACCTTGTGCGGGTAGATGATCACCGCAAACTGATGATCATGGTTTTGGAAGAAGGCTCGCTTGAAGCCGTACAAGCGTCCGGCCTCTATGGGTATCCACACGAAGCAAAAACCGATCCTAGTTTCTTTGTCTCCCCGGGATGCTAGCTCCCTTGCAGAGACAACTTTAATGGCTGATCTCCTTCCTTTGAATCAACCCTTGATTATGCTTGGGAGGAGGAAGAAGAAGGAGGGATCTTGAAGAAGAACCAAAGCCTGACTGCAGCCCTTTTGTTTTCCTTGCATTAGAAGAAGAAAACAAGGAGGGAGGAGGGCCGCCAATCACCTTCTCTTTTCTTCCTTGCTTGCGGCTGAAGACCAAGGGGAGGAAGGGGGCCACGGCACAAGGGAGAAGAGGGCTTCAATTACCCTAGTGTGCCGCCCCTTACCCCCTTTTAAAGGGAGTGGAGCTCCTAACTTTTAGGAGCTCCTTGACAACCTTCCAAGAGGGGCGCCGGCCCCTCTTGTTGTGCCGCACAAAGCAAAGAAAAAGAGGAGGGGCATTTGCCCCTCCCTCTTGGCTAACCCTAGTCCTCCTCTAAGGAGGATTAGGTGGTCTTCTTATGGCTAAGTCCTAATCTAATTAGGCTTAGTCCAAGGTTTAACCAAAATGGATCTAATGTAGGTAAGTCCTAATCCAATTAGAACTCAAATCAATTATGACTCAATTGAACTCTTCAATCCTAATCCAATTAGGAGTCTTATTAATTCATTAGATTAATAATTAATTAAGACATAAGAAATCCTAATCTAATTAGGACTTACTTAATTTTAGTCCTAATCCAATTAGGACTCTAATTTGAATCCGAAGTCCTAATCCGATTAGAACTCTGGAAATCCTACTCCAAGTAGGAATCCAAATTTAGTTCAAAACTCCTAATCTAATTAGGATTGTTGGAATCCTACTCCAAGTAGGAATCCCAGTCCTACTCCAAATAGAATTTTTAGTCCTAATCCAATTAGGACTCTAGGAATCCTACTTGAAGTAGGATTTGTATTTAAGTCCAATTAATTAATTCCATTGTTCCTTCTTCAACTGATTATCAATCGAATTGATTACTTGTGATTCCTAATCACGATTCAACCATCGGATCGGTCAATGCCTCTAGTGTGTGTGACCCCATAGGTTCAATTCTGATTGATAGTGAGATATATTATGATCTCTATCATAATATTATTGAAAACTCCTTTAAATGGGTCGGAACGGTTCCAACTCTACTCATTAGGGTTTATCGACCATCGAGATAATCCCTGTGAGTCTCACCATCCACCAGTGACACCTAGCAGCATGTAGTGGCTACCCAGCAGAATAGAATGATGAACCTCTAGGTGCAGTTATCGTGTGATACAGTCCTTCTATCGTGGATCCCTATAGGGCGGAGGTCATGGACAACTCGTCAAACCCCATCGCCTGTCATATATCAAGATTTATTTGACTTAAGCTCGAGAGTAGAAAACTCTTTCTCCACTGTACAATCTGCCCCGGCCGAGGTCTTACGAACTCAGTCTTATAAATCACATAGGATCTCTTCTTATCTATCAAGGTCGATAGATTCCTTATAGGTGCATACCCTACTCCTACAATGAACCTACTGCAGCCAATCTACACTGCATGGACCCATATGGCTAGAGACCATGTATGTGTGCAATCAAACTATAATAACCTCACTATGAGTAGTCGAAGCATCGCAGGTCAAAGGACCAGTCACACTACTGCAACATCAAGTAAGTCACTGACGAGTGGATAGACATCCAAGTGACTTCTTGTCTTGGTCACGCTCAGTACCTTTGTTATTTAACAAGCACCTGCACTATCACTTCAGTGTCCCTACACTGTGGACTCGAGTCTCGTCCATCCGTAAGAAAAGTGATGTGTGCACTGATCGGATCAATCACCGTCCTCGTGATGATCCATCGATCAGGAGCATTTAAAAATTAATCACCAATGATACATGGCTCAAATTCTCAACTCTTGAGAATATGCATCATCATCTTATTAATTCCTTGGACGATTCATAGACACATAAACAATATGAATGAAAAAAATGCCTTTTATTTATTCAATAATAAATAGTCAAGTACAAAATTATGTTCCAGAATTAATAATGTATCAGCCTTATTGGCTTCTAGGGCATATATCTAACACATATTAGCCATCATGGTTTCTAATGGTGAAGGTTGCTGTGGGATAGGGGCATTATAAGGAGGTACAGATGGAACCAAAGGTTGGTTCATTTGTGATGGACCTATCCTGAAAAAGTTGTTCTGAAAATCTGGTGGACCACCTTTATGTTGAATATGTTCATTTTGCTTGTATGAGAAATTTGGGTGGAACCTATTATCAGGATGGTAGACTGGACTGAATGAATTGGGAGTGGGCTTCTTGAAGGCACTATATGAATTTAGAGCATTTGCCTGCTCAGCCTTAATGTTGGATAAACTAGGACAACACTCCACTAGATGTTCAGAACTGTTACACAAGATACATAAGCCCTGTGGCTCGTGTTCCACTTTCATGATAGGATTTGACTCTTTGTATGAACTCGAACTAGTGGAAACAGTGAAAGCATCAAACTTTTTACTTAAATTGTTCATCCCATTCATCAGATTGGACATGGCATTTTTGAGTTCTGGATCTTGAGGATGATAGTGGTATTTTGATAATTAATACAATAATTAAGAGTATGTTACAAGTTAATTCGATACATCATTAATAAGTCCGTCACTCTCGATACATTAGTATAATGAGATTAAGATGTATTTCAATGATTATTAATGAGATAAAATTTGCGATAGGAAAGGGATAGTGAATTCTAAATTCTAATTCGGCAAAGTTTCAAGTGAAACATACTCTTAAGTGGACAATAGTAATTTTCATTGTTTGGAGTATGTAGCACTACCATGACATATATTCAAAATTGTTTAAAGTTTATTTCATTGATTATATGGATGAATCTAACCTTAAGTTGCAGCAAAGTGTGGATTGAGTCGACCCCAAGATTGATTGAGTCGATCCTGGCACATCAAGAAACCATCTGGCACACTTCTGCAAAAATGGCACGGATGAACAGTACTTGGGTCGACCCAAGTAAAGGATGTGTCGACCCAATCCTCAAGCCTCAAGAAAACAGTTCTCTGGAAACCCTGAGAGGGTCGTGAAGGAAAAATCTCCCGCAAAATCCGATAAAATCGGATGCCAGGTCAGAAAATCAGTTTTAAAATTTTATCTATTTATTTATAACAGGTATAAATAAATAACATAACTATATTATGTTTACCATACCTTGGTCCCGCAGCGGAAGATTGATCGAGGTACTCTGGAACAGAATCTGGTACAGGGCCAAGTGCTGGATCAGATACTGGATCAGATGCTAGATCTGGTACTGGATCGGGAACTGGATCTGGAACTGGATCTGGTGCCGGATCTGGTACTGATGGATCTGGTGCTATGCGAGGCCCGGATGTACGGACCCTCTACTTCACACGCACGCCAAGAAATGCAGGAAGGTAGGATGATGTCTGTATAGTGCAAAAACCCTTTTTGCAAATAAACCCCTGGAAGAAAAGAATTTCAAAAATTCTTTCTTCCCCTTTTTTTTCTTTTCTTTCTTTTCCTCTTTCTTCCCGTTTCCTTTTCCTCTCTTTTCAAGCTACTCAAAAGATCACGAATCTCCCCTCTCCCCAGATAAAATCTCTAGCAAAGAATGAAGAGAACCCCAGCCTATTTATAGGCAAAGAAAAGGCTGAACCAGGGAAGAGAAAACGCCAAACGATTCATGATTTAATTAAATTTTTTGAACCGTTTGATTTCATTTAAATCAGCACTACATTAAAGAGTTTTGAAAACCGAAGAGACACGTCTCTTCGGATCTTCAAATGGTTGCAGGATGAGGAAGATCAAGCGGTCAATTTATGTGTTTCGAAGAAGGGAAAAACCGTGGTTCACGGGAGAACGTTTCAGCAGAAAAGTGGTTCACAGGCTTGTGTGGACCGAAGAAGAAACACAGGAAACGAGTCATTTAATTCAGGAGGGCATCTAAGTAAATTCCCAATTCAAATTGATTTTTCTTAAATGGTTTAATTCAAATGGGCTGAATTAAAATGGGCTTGGGTCCATTATTGGTTCTAAACCAAATTGAAGACCAATTTGAAAGATTTTGGATCCGAAAAAATTCCACATGAATCTGATTCATGTGAACTCCAATTAGTTCAATTTTCAGATCAATCCGAGTCACACTTGGACTAGAATAAATATGGAATAAATTCTAATAAAATCATCATGAAGCCCAATTACATTCATTTGAATCCAATTCAAAAACAAACTCAACAAATGAGTCCAAATCAATTTCAATTACATTAATTGAAACTTGATTAAGCCAGAATACAGACATAATTAAATACACATCCATGAAATTCAGTATGTACCTCATGTTCAGTGCTAGCTGAACATAGACAAAATCAAATCTCAAATGACCCACAATTTAATTCTCAATTAAATTGGATCAAGTCCTTCCTACTTAACTTGACTTATGTGCGTGACTCCGATAGGTTCGAACACTAAGCCGGTAGTACATGGACTACTCCATGCACTAATCGAGGTGACCATCTAGCAATGATACCCGACGTCCGGATAGGTCGAATATGCAAAGCAACATTCAAGAACCTAGACGTATGGTTGTTGCATAATTCATCCCTATGACCTTCGATGCTCAAGATGACCTTAGAGAGGACTGTCGACCTCTGGGTCCGGTCATCCATAGTGTATTTCAAATAATCAAATCAAGTGACCTATCACTTGGTTTACCCTGGCCAAGGTTTTACTAAATTGAAATACAGTGAGACATCAACTCCTAAAATCTGGAGCGGTCAATCCCATCTTGACTCATACACAGACTTCGCGAGTACTTGACTGCACCCAGCATCCTTCCGATTCCTGAATTAGAAATTCAGGTCATCCAGTGCCTAAGTACAGTGAGTTGCTTGCAAGTCACCGTGACAGTCTCAGGTCTAAGGGGTACTTATGCCCATACGTTTTACGAGCTAACTCCCGACAGTGGAGTGCTACTCAGGTGAGTCACTATTCAGTGACGATGTACTCCTACATCTCACCTGTATGCCATACAGTGTCTCCACACTCCTTGGTTTAAGAGGACAACCAACTAAATGGCATACAACGACCTATACTTGACATAGCTATTGTCCAATTAATAGTTTGTCAATCGGTCGCGAACTAATTTAAGGACTAAATGATAAAACCTCCTTTATCCACTAAATTAGTCCTAAGGACTTCATCACAATACACAGGAGTTCCTATTTGAAGATGCAACACTTGTAATGAAAAGAGTGCCATAATAGATTTTATTATTCATTAAATAAAACATATACATTATTCTTACAATAAAAATTGGCTTTGGGACACAATTCCCAACAACTCCCACTTGAACTAAAGCCAATTTGTACAGTATCTAATACCCATCTTCGATTTGTGATAATCGAACTCCTTTACAGAAAGGGCTTTAGTGAATGGGTCAGCTAGGTTCTCCTTTCCATCGATCTTTTGAAGATTGATGTCACCTCGTTCCACGATCTCTCGTACAAGGTGGTAGCGATGCAGAATGTGCTTGGTTCTATGGTGGGATTTTGGCTCCTTTGCTTGTGCAATGGCTCCAGTATTGTCACAATACAAAAAAACTGGACCGTTGATTGAGGGAGCAACACCAAGTTGATTTACAAACTTCTTGATCCAAACAGCTTCCTTTGCCACATCTGATGCAGCAACATACTCTGCTTCGCATACGGAATCGGCTACTGAATGCTGCTTGGAACTTTTCCAGCAGACTGCTCCTCCATTCAGGGTAAACACAAATCCTGACATACTCTTACTATCATCATGGTCTGACTGAAAACTAGAGTCTGTAAACCCCACAAGTTTTAAGTCGGATTCTCTATAGATTAACCATTGGTCCTTAGTATTTCTCAAATACTTAAGGATGGTTTTCACCACCTTCCAATGGTTCTCACCCGGATTAGACTGATACCTACTCGCTACTGCTAGTGAGTAAGCAACGTCCGGTCTTGTACATGTCATGGCGTACATGATAGAACCTACTGCAGAAGCATATGGGATTCTACTCATACGCTCTCTTTCTTCGGAAGTTGTCGGACAATCTTTCTTAGAGAGAGAAATTCCTTGGCCTATCGGAAGATAGCCCTTCTTGGAATGCTCCATGTTGAACCGCTTCAACATAGTGTCGATGTACGTGGATTGGGATAATCCAAGCAACCTCTTAGATCTATCTCTATAGATTTTCATCCCTAGGATGTAGGATGCTTCTCCCAGATCCTTCATGGAGAACTGTGATGACAGCCAGAGTTTCACATTTTGTAATGCAGGAATGTCATTCCCAATTAAGAGAATGTCATCCACATACAAGACAAGGAATGTGATCACTGAACCGTTAGCCCACTTGTAAACACAAGGTTCTTCTTCGTTCTTAACGAAGCCATACGTTTTGATAGTTTTATCGAAACGTATGTTCCAACTTCGAGAAGCTTGCTTAAGTCCATAAATGGACTTTTGCAGCTTGCATACTTTGGACTCGTCTGTGGATATGAAACCCTCAGGTTGTATCATATACACCTCTTCTTCCAGCTCTCCATTTAGAAAAGCTGTTTTCACATCCAATTGCCAGATTTCATAATCCATATATGCTGCTATAGCTAGCATGATCCGAATAGATTTTAGCATTGCCACAGGGGAAAAAGTCCCGTCATAATCGATACCATAACGTTGACGATACCCCTTGACAACCAGACGGGCTTTATAGGTCTCCACCTTTCCGTCTGCGCCTCTCTTTCTTTTGAAGATCCATTTGCACCCTATGGGTTTTATCCCTTCGGGTGGATCAACTAGTGTCCATACACTATTGATTTTCATGGATTCCATTTCGGATCTCATGGCGTTAAGCCATAACTCAGAGTCGGACCTCTGCATAGCATCCATATAGGTGATCGGATCCTCATTGTTCTTATCGAGCTCAATGGGATCTGCGTCTTGGACCAAGAAACCATAGTATCTATCCACTTGACGCAGTACTCTACCTGATCGCCTTAATGGTGCTTCTACATTGGGCTTCGGGTTTGATCTAATTAAAACCGATTCTGTGGGTTCAGTAGATTGTGTTAAACCTTCCACCTGCTGAACTTCACTAAGTTCAACCTTAGAGGCAACAATTCCTTCACCAAGGAATTCCTTTTCCAAAAATGTTGCCTTAAGTCCTACGAACACCTTTTGTTCATTAGGAAGGTAGAAGTAATAACCCCTAGTTTTCTTGGGGTACCCTACAAAATAACACTTATCGGACCTAGGACCAAGTTTGTCAGTTTGAGAACGTTTAACATAAGCCGGACATCCCCAAACCCTAAGGTATGAAAGTGTCGGCTTACACCCAGTCCATATCTCATATGGAGTCTTCTCAACAGACTTACTTGGAACCTTATTTAGTATTATACACGCAGACTCTAAAGCATAACCCCAAAAAGATAGAGGCAGACTAGTAAACCCCATCATGGATCGAACCATGTCTAACAGAGTTCGATTCCTCCTTTCGGATACACCATTGTGCTGAGGTGTTCCTGGAGGGGTCCATTGTGAGAGAATCCCATTCTCCTCTAGATAAGTCAAGAAATCACCGGAAAGGTATTCTCCTCCTCGGTCTGACCGAAGGATCTTAATACTCTTTCCAGTCTGTTTTTCTACTTCATTACGAAATCGTTTGAACATTTCAAATGATTCCGACTTATGCTTCATCAGATAGATATACCCATACCTGGATAGGTCATCTGTGAAGGTTATGAAGTAGGCATAACCACCTTTGGCACTTACGTTCATAGGTCCACATACATCAGTATGTATGAGGCCAAGAACATCGCTGGCTCGTTCACCCTTTCCAGAAAAAGGTGACTTGGTCATCTTACCCAGAAGACAGGATTCACAAGTTGGCAATGATTCACAATCATTGATTTCTAAAATGCCTTGTTGGGCTAACCTGTTTATCCTGTTTTTATTTATGTGACCTAACCGGCAATGCCATAAATAGGCTTCATTAACATTATCTAACTTAGGGCGTTTATTAGAGGTGTACATTACATTCACAGGCAATGATAGAGTATAAATGCCATATTTTATTTGTCCACTGAAAATTTTAGTATCATTCAAAATGATATCACAAAATCTTTCATTTATATAAAAGGTATAACCATTCTTGGCCAAAAAGCCTACAGAGATGACATTCATCAAGAATGCTGGACAAAAGTGACAATCATCTAACATAACTACTCCAGACTCAAAAAACAACTCAATGACTCCTAAAGCTAGGACTGGAACAGATCTTCCATCACCAACATTTAGGAATCGATCGCCGTTCTTGAATCTTCTACTTACTTGAAGTCCCTGCAAAGAATTGCAAATATTAATTGGACTTCCGGTATCCAATACCCAGGTAGTAGAATCATAAACAGAAAAATTACAAGGTGTTATCATATAATTACCTTGTGCAGCAACTGTTTGCTGCATTTTCTTCTTTGGCCTGTTTGGATCAAGGGATGCTAAATAAGCCGGACAGTTCCGCTTCCAGTGACCCTGCTTCTTGCAGAAGAAGCATTCTGCCTTACTCTGATCAGATTTCTGCTTCATAGTCTGTTTGGGCTTAGAGACCCCAGCACGAGCTTTCTGCACCTTCTTCTTCTTTCCTTTCTTAAAGGAAGAAAGTCCTGCAGAAGTCCCACCTACCACATTCACCGACTCCTTTTTGAGTTGGTGATCCTTCTCATAGGTCTGCAGTAAACCTAGCAAACCATGATAGGATACTTCAGGTTTAGTCATTCTATAATGACTAAGGAAGGTCAGGTAGGACTTGGGAAGTGAATTCAAAATGGCATCCTTGCCCAATTGCTCGTGCAAAAGAAAGCCAAGTTTACTTAGGCGATCGATTTGTTCGACCATGTACAATACATGATCGGTGACCGATGCCCCTTCCCTCATGCGGGCATTGAATATAGCGCAGGAGGTCTTATGTCGTTCAACATCATCAGGTGTGCCGAAAGACTCCTTCAACATTTGAAGGATTTCCACTGGCTGCGCTTCCTCGAATTTACGACTAAACTCGTTATTCATCGAGGCCCTCATGATGCAACGCACTGTAGTGCGATCGTTGAGCCACTTCTGATAAGCGTCTCTGATTGCACGTGGTGCATTGGCTGCAGGTTCCTCAGGTGCAGGATCCGATATCACATACAGGATCCGCTCATGCTCTAATACTATTTTCATCTTTCGATACCAGTTATCGAAGTTAGGTCCATTAAGCTTATCATTGTCTAATAGTGTTCGGAGGGATAATGAGTTAGCCATATCTGAAAGAAAAAACCAGAGCTAATTAGTATATGATTTATTTTAATTCTAAAGACTTGGACTTCAGTCTAAAGATTTCTCCCACTATTTTAGTCAAATTTTTAACCTCTACCTTTAATTCGAGGAATTACTTTAATTCCTTAGCGGGTACTAGAATCCACATGGACTGTATACAGGCCCGAGGAAAGCTCGGCCAACCCATATGCATCTAAGGGTAGGTACATTACCAATTATTTCTCTAAATAATTTCTAGTATTTTATTTTGCCCCAGGTGGTAATCAGTAGGCGGAGGCCTCCACTGAAAATCCTGGTCAGATCCAACCATTAATGAACTAACTCGATGACACTACCTAATATATGATCAGGCCCGAGGAAAGCTCGGCCAACCTAATCACAATCAGATAGCTCAAAGAGCTATCATATAATGAAGGATAATTCCAATATTCAGATGAACACCAGACGGAAGCGTCCTGCATGTCCAACTGAAATACTGGACCAATTATCATCCATTTTAATGGGAGGCTATGACCTAGTTATCTATATAACTATATCATTTTAAGGACCTAATAATTTAGAGGATTTTAGAGAGACCGATAATTCTATATCCTCCCACTGACTGCACTGAGTCATATAGAGAACATAGAATTTCATTGGTCTATGGACATCTAAATCAGTCATACTGATTTCCTTATTGACATGGGTGAGTACCAAGTCTCAAGATATCTAAATCAAAGCTTGAACGACCACATTGGCCAGGTAAGAGAGATCACGGGAGGGTTCCGCCATTAACCGTCTTTCCTAGACACCAACAGAGTTGGCCAGGAAAGAGGTAGCCCCAATTAATAACCGTAGATCCAACTTGCCTTAGACACCAAATGGTATGTCAAGTTGATTTAGATAGTCATTGAGAACTCAGGCTCGACCACTGAGCCACAATCAGATCCAATTGAAGTGTTTGGACATGATCAACTAAACTATTGAGTTTGATCAAATTAGAAAAATGAATTTAGTCTAATACAACTATTGATTCCAATTCAATTCTAACATTAGGTCTAACCTTATCAACTAATCTGATTGTGCTAACCCATGCCCCAAAACCCATGTTCAAATTTATTCAAATTTTGAATTTTAAATCTTTATTTGAAATTCAAATTTTAAATTTTAAATTCAACATTTAATTCTTTATTAAATGTATTATGATCATGGATTCAAGATGTCAATTTATTCCAAATATAAACAATTTATATTTAAACTTTGTGGTCATAATAAATTTAAAACTGAAATTTCATAAACATCAATTATGCATAATTTCACAAAAATAAACTATTTATTTTATGATACAAATTAATCTCAATTTTGTGCTAGGACAACCTTTTCACTATAAGGGGTTAACCTTATAGCAGGACAACCTTATAATTCAGCACAAGATTGATATTTTATCAATAAATCTAGATCTAATCTAAATTTAAAAATTAAATCATGCATAATTCTAGATATTATAGGCCAATTCCATCGGCCAACCTGGCTCTGATACCAGTTGAAGGAAAAATCTTCCGCAAAATCCGATAAAATCGGATGCCAGGTCAGAAAATCAGTTTTAAAATTTTATCTATTTATTTATAACAGGTATAAATAAATAACATAACTATATTATGTTTACCATACCTCGGTCCCGCAGCGGAAGATTGATCGAGGTACTCTGGAACAGAATCTGGTACAGGGCCAAGTGCTGGATCAGATACTGGATCAGATGCTAGATCTGGTACTGGATCGGGAACTGGATCTGGTGCCGGATCTGGTACTGATGGATCTGGTGCTATGCGAGGCCCGGATGTACGGACCCTCTACTTCACACGCACGCCAAGAAATGCAGGAAGGTAGGATGATGTCTGTATAGTGCAAAAACCCTTTTTGCAAATAAACCCCTGGAAGAAAAGAATTTCAAAAATTCTTTCTTCCCCTTTTTTTTCTTTTCTTTCTTTTCCTCTTTCTTCCCGTTTCCTTTTCCTCTCTTTTCAAGCTACTCAAAAGATCACGAATCTCCCCTCTCCCCAGATAAAATCTCTAGCAAAGAATGAAGAGAACCCCAGCCTATTTATAGGCAAAGAAAAGGCTGAACCAGGGAAGAGAAAACGCCAAACGATTCATGATTTAATTAAATTTTTTGAACCGTTTGATTTCATTTAAATCAGCACTACATTAAAGAGTTTTGAAAACCGAAGAGACACGTCTCTTCGGATCTTCAAATGGTTGCAGGATGAGGAAGATCAAGCGGTCAATTTATGTGTTTCGAAGAAGGGAAAAACCGTGGTTCACGGGAGAACGTTTCAGCAGAAAAGTGGTTCACAGGCTTGTGTGGACCGAAGAAGAAACACAGGAAACGAGTCATTTAATTCAGGAGGGCATCTAAGTAAATTCCCAATTCAAATTGATTTTTCTTAAATGGTTTAATTCAAATGGGCTGAATTAAAATGGGCTTGGGTCCATTATTGGTTCTAAACCAAATTGAAGACCAATTTGAAAGATTTTGGATCCGAAAAAATTCCACATGAATCTGATTCATGTGAACTCCAATTAGTTCAATTTTCAGATCAATCCGAGTCACACTTGGACTAGAATAAATATGGAATAAATTCTAATAAAATCATCATGAAGCCCAATTACATTCATTTGAATCCAATTCAAAAACAAACTCAACAAATGAGTCCAAATCAATTTCAATTACATTAATTGAAACTTGATTAAGCCAGAATACAGACATAATTAAATACACATCCATGAAATTCAGTATGTACCTCATGTTCAGTGCTAGCTGAACATAGACAAAATCAAATCTCAAATGACCCACAATTTAATTCTCAATTAAATTGGATCAAGTCCTTCCTACTTAACTTGACTTATGTGCGTGACTCCGATAGGTTCGAACACTAAGCCGGTAGTACATGGACTACTCCATGCACTAATCGAGGTGACCATCTAGCAATGATACCCGACGTCCGGATAGGTCGAATATGCAAAGCAACATTCAAGAACCTAGACGTATGGTTGTTGCATAATTCATCCCTATGACCTTCGATGCTCAAGATGACCTCAGAGAGGACTGTCGACCTCTGGGTCCGGTCATCCATAGTGTATTTCAAATAATCAAATCAAGTGACCACTTGGTTTACCCTGGCCAAGGTTTTACTGAATTGAAATACAGTGAGACATCAACTCCTAAAATCTGGAGCGGTCAATCCCATCTTGACTCATACACAGACTTCGCGAGTACTTGACTGCACCCAGCATCCTTCCGATCCCTGAATTAGAAATTCAGGTCATCCAGTGCCTAAGTACAGTGAGTTGCTTGCAAGTCACCGTGACAGTCTCAGGTCTAAGGGGTACTTATGCCCATACGTTTTACGAGCTAACTCCCGATAATGGAGGCTACTCAGGTGAGTCACTATTCAGTGACGATGTACTCCTACATCTCACCTGTATGCCATACAGTGTCTCCACACTCCTTGGTTTAAGAGGACAACCAACTAAATGGCATACAACGACCTATACTTGACATAGCTATTGTCCAATTAATAGCTTGTCAATCGGTCGCGAACTAATTTAAGGACTAAATGATAAAACCTCCTTTATCCACTAAATTAGTCCTAAGGACTTCATCACAATACACAGGAGTTCCTATTTGAAGATGCAACACTTGTAATGAAAAGAGTGCCATAATAGATTTTATTATTCATTAAATAAAACATATACATTATTCTTACAATAAAAATTGGCTTTGGGACACAATTCCCAACAGGTCGACCCAAATGAAACTTGAGTCGACCCAAACTTGAGTCGACCTCAAGTTAACATGAGTCGACCCAAAGACAATGACATTCAAAAATAGGTTCTCTGGAAACCCTGAGAGGGTCGACCCAAGTGGAAGTTGAGTCGACCCAACTGAATCTTGAGTCGACCCAAAAAGTGTTGAGTCGACCCAAGTGAAGGAAGGCTGAAATACAAGGTTCTGTTGTTTCTGAGAGGGTCGACCCAAATGTTGCATGAGTCGACCCAAGTGAAAGTTGGGTCGACCCCAGTAAAAGCTGAGTCGACCCAAGCACGGGCAGAAGCATAATGGCTAGTTTTGCAGAAGTACTTTTTGTCCTTCCAACAGCAAGCAACGGCAAGTTTTTGAATTCTAACCATTGGGGGTTGTCCAATGGGAAAGGGAAACTATTTAAAGGGACACTATTCATCAGAGAAAGACATCCTTTTGCAAAATATCAAAGCTTACACAAGAAAGACAAGTGCCTTAATCTTCTTCATCCAAGTGCTTCATTCAAGAGTCAAAAGAAAGTGGTTGAGCAGATTCCAAGAGATATTAAGAGCTCCATCCACCCTTGAAGAGGGAAGCATTCCTGACAAAGAAGAGAGAAGTTTCATCAAACGATAACTATTCTCTAAACTCTTCTTTGTAGCTTATAATTATTATATTTGCTCATCTAGGAGTTTCAACATTCTTCTTTCTTTTTAATTACCTTGTAAAGGTTTGTTGGTGAGCCCGTAAAACCAACGGTGTAGGTTTATTGGTGAACCCGTAAAACCAATTGTGAAGGTTCGTTGGTGAGCCCGTAAAACTAACATAGGTTATTGGTGATCCCGAAAAATCAAAGTGTAAAGGTTTTTGGATTGTGAGCCCGGAAAACAATCCAACTGTAATCCGC
>NW_024069119.1:0-68135 GCF_009389715.1 Phoenix dactylifera
CCATAGCACTAGCTATGGAGCCATGGTCTCATCAGAAGTCCAAGCACATAGAGCGGCGCTTCCATTTCATACGCGACTATGATGTAGAGGTGCAGAGAGTAGACTCCACGGATAACGTGGCAGACCCGTTCACTAAGCAGCTGAGTCAGCAAAAGACTGAAGCCCACCTTGAGAAGATGGGCCTAAGATATATGACCAATTGGCTTTAGTGCAAGTGGGAGATTGTTAGATGTATGCCCTAGAAGCCAATTTGGCTGACACATTGTTGATTCTAGGGACATAATTTTGTACTTGACTATTTATTATTAAATAAATAAAAGGCATCTTTTCATTCATATTGTTTATGTGTCTATGAATCGTCCAAGAAATTAATAAGATGATGAACATATTCTCAAGAGTTGAGAATTTAAGCCATGTATCATTGGTGATTAATTTCTAAATGCTCCTGATCAATGGATCATCACGAGGACGGTGATTGATCCGATCAGTGCACAGATCACTTTCCTTCTGGATGGACGAGACTTGAGTCCACAGTGTAGGGACACTGAAGTGATAGTGCAGGTGCTTGTTAGAGAACAAGGGTACTGAGCGTGACCAAGACAAGAAGTCACTTGGATGTCTATCCACTCGTCAGTGACTTGCTTGATGTTGCAGTAGTGTGACTGGTCCTTTGACCTGCGGTGCTTCGGCTACTCACAGTGAGGTTATTGTAGTTTGACTGCACACATACATGGTCTCTAGCCATATGGGTCCATGCAGTGTAGATTGGCTGCAGTAAGTTCACTGTAGGAGTAGGGTATGCACCTATAAGGAATCTATCGACCTTGATAGAAGAGGAGTGATCCTATGTGATTTGTAAGACTGAGTTCTAAGACCTTGGCCAGGGCAGTAATATAAAGTGGAAAAAGAGTTTTCCACTATTGAACTCGAGTCGAATAAATCTTGACATATGACAGACGATGGGGTTTGACGAGTTGTCCATGACCTCCGTCCTGTAGGGATCCACGATAGTAGGACTGTATCACACGTTAACTGCACCTAGAGGTTCATCATTCCATTCTGCTGGGTAGCCACTACATGCTGCTAGGTGTCACTGGTGGATGGTGGGACTCATAGGGATTATCTTGATGATCGATAAACCCTAATGAGTTGAGTTGGAATCGTTCCAACCCATTGAAAGGAGTTTTCAATGATATAGTGATAGAGATCACAATATATCTCACTACCAGTCAGAATAGAACCTATGGGGTCACACACACTAGAAGTATTGACCGATCCGATGGTTGAAATCGTGATTAGAAATCACAAGAAATCAATTTGATTGATAAAAGTTGAAGAAGGAACAAAGGGAATTAATTAATTAGACTTAAACACAAATCCTACTTCGGGTAGGATTCCTAGAGTCCTAATTGGATTAGGGCTGGGAATCCTAGTTGGAGTAGGACTGGAATTCCTACTTGGAATAGGATTCCTACAATCCTAATGAGATTAGGAATTTTGAATTAAAATAGGATTCCTACTTGGAGTAGGATTCCTAGAAATCCTAATTGGATTAGGACTTCGGATTCAAATAGAGTCCTAATTGGATTAGGACTAAAATTAAATACATCCTAATTAGATTAGGATTCCTTAAGTCTAAATTAATTATTAATCTAATGAATCAACATGACTCCTAATTGGATTAGGATTGAAGAGTTCAATTGAGTCATGGTTCATTCAAGTCCTAATTGGATTAGGACTAGCATAGATTAAACCCAATTTGGCCAATCCTAATTAGATTAGGATTAAACCATGAAAGAGGGACCTAATCCTCTTTGGAAGAGGATTAGGCTAACCAAGTAAGAGGGGCATCAGCCCCTCTCCACTTGATTAGGTGCGACATGAAGAGAGAGGGGGCCGGCGCCCCCTCTTGGAAAGTTGTCAAGGCTCCTAACTTGTAGGAGCCCTTCATCCTTATTAAAGGAGGACTAGGGCCGGCGCCCTAGATGACCCTTTCACCTCTTCATCACGTGGCCACCCCCTCTCCATCTCTCCTTGGTTCAGCCGCCATCAGCAAGGGGAAAAGAAGAGGAGGCGTCTCCCTCCTCTTGGTCTTCTTCCTTGGCTTCAGCGCGTGTGAAGAGAAGAAAGCTGCGAAGGGATTTGATCTTCTTCCTCTTCTTCATCCTTCTTCTTCCTCCTCTCAAGTGCAATCAAGAGTTGATTGAAAGAGAGGACATCAGCCATCAAAGCTATCTCTGCAAGGAAGCTAGCACCCCGGTGAGATAGAGAGCTTGGATCGGATCCTGCTTCGTGTGGATACCCGTAGAGGCCGGACGTTTGAACGGCTTCAAGCGAACCCTCTTTCAAAACCACGAATTCTGATTTGCGGTGATCATCTACCCGCGCAAGGTGAAGATTTGATCTTCCTAATAATTTTAAAAGTTTTAATTCCTACCTAATTACGAAAGGTCTCGAAACAACGTTCATGCGATGAACGTCGAACCCGTGCATGCCGATTCCGCTGCCATCTGAAAAATTTTTGAAATATCAGCGGCATGGGCGGGTTCCCAACACGTTATTCGTACTTCATTACCTTTACCGATGATTATTCACGGTATGGGTATGTGTATCTTATGAGACACAAATTTGAATCTTTTGAAAAGTTCAAAGGGTTCAGAAATGAAGTAGAAAAACAAACTGGAAAACCCCTTAAGGCTCTTCGATTACATCGAGGAGGAGAATACCTTAGTGGAGAATTCCGGAACTATCTCAAGGACAATGGCATAGTCTCACAATGGACTCCTCCGGGTACACCTCAACTCAACAGGGTGTCAGAGAGGAGAAATTGGCCTCTATTGGATATGTCCGATCCATGATGAGCTTAACTGATCTACCGATGTTTCTTTGGGGAGATGCCTTACTTACCGCAGAATATCTACTGAATAGAGTTCCCTCTTAAGATTTGGGGATGTCCGGCCCACGTCAAAAGACTACAGGCGGACAAGCTAGAGGCTAGGACCATAAGTGCTCGTTTTATAGGATATCCTAAAGAGTCCTTGGGATACAATTTTTACGTCTCAGAGGATCACAATGTGTTTGTGAGCCGTCATGCCATGTTCTTGGAAAATCAGTTTATCCTTGATAAAGGCAGTGGGAGGAAAATTGAGCTTGAAGAGAAAGTCTCTGAAAAGCAACGAGTCATGGATCCTATCGAACCCATTCATACAGAGCCAGTACACGATATCCCTCAACCACCTCGCAGATCTAGTAGGGTCTCCCATCCTCCCGATAGATACTTAGGTATACTAGAAGAGGATACCGAGGAAATGTTCCTAGTGGGAGATAGGGATCACACACAGGATCCCAAAACCTACGATGAGACGATATCTGATATCGATTCCGAGAAATGGTTGGAAGCTATGAAGTCAGAGTTAGACTCCATGCATTCCAACCAAGTCTGGACCTTAGTAGATCCACCAGAAGGTATTGTACCTATTGGATGCAAATGGATTTACAAAAGGAAGATAGGTTCGGATGGAGAGGTAGAGACCTATAAAGCAAGGCTAGTGGCGAAAGGGTACAGTCAACGCGAAGGCATTGACTATCAAGAGACTTTTTTACCTATAGCCATGCTTAAATCCATCCGAACATTGCTTGCCATTGCAGCATTTCATGATTATGAAATCTGGCAGATGGATGTGAAAACTGCTTTCCTGAATGGATATCTTGATGAAGATATCTATATGGAACAACCTTTGGGTTTCACTTCCAGTGATGGAGATCACAAGGTCTGCAAGCTGCAAAGGTCCATCTATGGACTAAAGCAAGCATCTCGGAGTTGGAACACTCGTTTCGATGATGCAATCAAAATGTTTGATTTCATCAAAAACGAAGAGGAACCGTCTGTTTACAAAAAGGTTAGTGGGAGTGCTGTCGTGTTTCTCGTACTGTACGTGGACGACATCCTCCTGATAGGGAATGATATTCCCATGCTAATCTCGGTCAAGGTCTGGTTGTCAAAAGAGTTCTCCATGAAAGACCTTGGTGAAGCATCCTATATTTTGGGAATAAAGATCTATAGAGATAGATCTAAAAAGATGCTTGGCCTATCACAGAAAATGTACATAGAGAAAGTGCTGAAAACGTTCAGCATGGAAAACTCTAAAAGGGGTCTCTTACCCCTAAGACATGGAATTCATCTCTCCAAGAAGATGTGCCCCAACACATCTGAAGAGATTCAACGCATGAGCAAGATCCCTTATGCATCGGCAATAGGGAGCCTCATGTATGCCATGCTATGTACACGACCTGATATAGCCCTTGCTGTGAGTGTCACAAGCAGATATCAGTCGAATCAAGGTGAAGAACACTGGACAGCTGTGAAGAATATTCTTAAGTACTTGAGAAGAACTAAAGATTTATTCTTGGTTTTTGGAGGATCATCAGAGTTAAAGGTAGAAGGGTACACAGATTCAGACTTCATGACTGATGTCGATGATAGGAAGTCAACATTTGGATATGTGTTCTTGTGCAATGGTGGTACGGTGAATTGGAAAAGTTCTAAACAACCGATCATTGCTGATTCTACTACGGAAGCTGAATACATCGCCGCCTCTAAAGCTGCTAAAGAAGGCTTCTGGTTCAAGAAATTCATTGCAGAGTTGGATGTAATGTCATCAGATGCCATAACACTCTACTGCAATAATAATGGCGCCATAGCTCTTGCTAAAGAGCCAAGGTCTCATCAGAAGTCCAAACATATAGAGCGGCGCTTCCCCCTTATACGCGACTATGTTGAGAAGAAGTATGTCGAGGTGCAGAGAGTAGACTCCGCGGACAACGTGGCAGACCCATTCACTAAGCAGCTAAGTCAACAAAATACTGAAGCCCACCTTGAGAAGATGGGACTAAGATATATGACTGATTGGCTTTAGTGTAAGTGGGAGATTGTTAGATGTATGCCCTAGAAGCCAATTTTGGCTGACACATTATTAATTCTAGGGACATATTTTGTACTTGACTATTTATTATTGAATAAATAAAGGCATCTTTTTATTCATATTGTTTATGTGTCTATGAATCGTCCAAGAATTAATAAGATGATGCGTATTCTTAAGAGTTAAAAATTTGAGCCATGCATCATTGATTAATTTTTGAATGCTCCTGATCAATGGATCATCACAAGGATGGTGATCGATCCGATCAGTGCACACATTGCTTTCCTTATGGATGGACGAGACTCGAGTCCACAGTGTGGCGACACTGAAGTAATAGTGCAGGTGCTTGTTAAGAACAAGGGTACTGAGCGTGACCAAGACAAGAAGTCACTTGGACGTCTATCCACTCGTCAGTGACTTGCTTGATGTTGCAGTAGTGTGACTGGTCCTTTGACCTGCGATGCTTCGGCTACTCACAGTAAGGTTATTGTAGTTTGACTGCACATATACATGGTCTCTAGCCATATGGGTCCATGCAGTGTAGATTGGCTGCAGTAGGTTCATTGTAGGAGTAGGGTATGCACCTATAAGGAATCTATCGACCTTGATAGAAAAGGAGAGATCCTATGTGATTTATAAGACTGAGTTCGTAAGACCTCGGCCGGGGCAGATTGCATAGTGGAGAAAGAGTTTTCCACTCTCGAACTTAAGTCGAATAAATCTTGACATATGACAGACGAAGGGGTTTGACGAGTTATCCATGACCTCCGTCTTGTAGGGATCCACGATAGAAGGACTGTATCACATGATAACTGCGCCTAGAGGTTCATCATTCTATTCTGCTGGGTAGCCACTACATGCTGCTAGGTGTCACTAGTGGATGGTGGAACTCATAGGGATTATCTTGATGATCGATAAACCCTAATGAGTAGAGTTAGAATCGTTCCGACCCATTGAAAGGAGTTTTCAATGATATTGTGATAGAGATCACAATATATCTCACTACCAGTCAGAGTAGAACCTATGGGGTCACACACACTAGAGGCATTGACCAATCCGATGGTTGAATCGTGATTAGGAATCACAAGTAATCAATTCGATTGATAATAAGTTGAATAAGGAACAAAGGGAATTGATTAATTGGACTTAAAACAAGAGTCCTACTTGGAGTAGGATTCGTAGAGTCCTAATTGGATTAGGACTAGGAATCCTACTTAGACTGGGATTCCTACTTGGACTGGAAATCCTATTTGTAGTAGGACTAGGATTCCTACTTGGAGTAGGATTCCTATAATCCTAATTAGATTAGAAGTTTTGAATTAAATTTGGATTCCTACTTGGAGTAGGATTCCTAGAGTCCTAATCGGATTAGGACTTCGAATTCAAATTAGAGTCCTAATTGGATTAGGACTAGAATTAAACAAGTCCTAATTGGATTAGGATTTCTTAAGTCCCAATTAATTATTAATCCAATGAATCAAGATGACTCCTAATTAGATTAGGATTGAAGAGTTCAATTGAGTCATGGTTCATTCAAGTTCTAATTGGATTAGGACTAGCATAGATTGAACCCAATTGATTCATGATTTGGACTAAACCAAATAAGAGCCCTAGATGCCTTTAAAAGGCTTTGAAAGGAGGTGCCCTAATGATAGGTGAAGCCCTCCTCCTCTCCAACTCGTGGCCACCCTTCTCCCCTCTTGGTTTCAGCCGCCATCAGCAAAAAGGTGAGAAGAACAAAGCTTGGCGGTAGCCTCCTCCCTCCTCCTTTGCTTCATCCAACGCAGGGGAAAGAAAAGGGCTGCAAGGTGCTTTGATTCTTCTTCAAGATCCCTCCTTCTTCTTCCTCCTCCCAAGCACAATCAAGAGTTGATTGAAAGGGAGGTGATCAGCCATCAAAAACATATCTCTGCAAGGGAGCTAGCACCCTGGGGAGATTGGAATGTTTGGATCGGTTTCTGCTTCGTGTGGATACCCGTAGAGGCCGGGCACTTGAACGGCTTCAAGCGAACCTTCATCCAAAAACCACGATCATCAGTTTGCGGTGATCATCTACCCGCACAAGGTGATGATCTGATCTTCTAATGTTATTTAAAAGTTTTTAATCCTTATCTATCTACGAATAGTTTTTAAACAACGTTCATGCGATGAACGGTTGATCCCGCGCATGCCTATTCCGCTGCATCTGAAATTTTTTTTTTTTAATTTTCTGCGGCATGGGCGGGTTTCCAACAGTGGTATCAGAGCCTAGGCATCGTAGATTAAGGTAAGGATTAATTATTAATAGGCTTATTAGATATGAAATTTAAATGGTTATGCATGCTGAAAATTTTCTGCATGCAGATTTTTTCTAGGGTGCTGATTTTTGTGCTGATTTTTATGTGATAAAAAGATGATTCTAATTGCATTGTTAATGAAATTACAAGGTTTAGAATCATGATTAGCATTATCAGCAACCTATGTCATGAAATAATCAATTAGATTTCAGATCTAAAAATTATAATTGCTGCATGTGGTGATGATCATAGGATTCAAACCCTTTTGGTATCAAATGTAATGACCTGTGATGTGATCTGTAATGTCATGTAATTTTTCAGATGCTTGCATGCATCTTATTTGATGTTTTGAGAGGCCTGCGTGCCTCCTAAAAGGGGATGTAATTTATTATTATTTTTATTTTATATCTGGTTGTATTTCTGTGATGTGATGTACGTCAACGATCAAGTTGAAGACAACGCATGAAATGAACGGCGATCTAAGTGGTTGATGGCGATGGGATCAGGAGTTGATCAAGGATCGAATCAAGGAGGCTTGGAACCAATTCAAGAGTTGAAGACCAATTGATCGATTGACGTGCATGTGCTTGTAATATGACCTAATTAGAATCCATGATCATCACCTATTTAAAGTTTAGCTTTATTTGATGCTGCGATTATAACTGCCTGTGATGTGCCGTTTGCATGTGATGTGAATGAGAGCGGGGTAGATAGGTTTACATGTGATGTAGCAAACCCAATTGAGACCTAAATTAAAACCTCCTCAATCAAGTCGAGAGTGAACCAACATGAGCGAGTCATATTAGATTAATTGATCTAATTGGTGTCTAGGAAAGCATGAAAGGTGGTTACTTAATTAGGACCTTACTTTCTGAGTAAGGGGAGCCTCCCACCTGCTTACCTGGCCAATTGTTCGATTATCTCTTATGAAAAGCTCAAGTTGCAAACACTAAGACCTGATTAACCAATATTAAGTCAATAGGTCTTCCACTGTAGTAGAGCTGCTAAGGTCTTTCTGATGTTGATTTGTCTCGGCTGGATACAGTGGGCAAGTTGCATCGGGGGGCTGGACCTCTCTATAGACATGAGATGTTGTAGGGTAAAGATGGGGTTGGGCATCAATAACTGTTAGGTGAGGACCCAATGACGACTTTATTTCTACGGTTATACGGTGGGTCTGACATAACTAAGAAATGGGACCAATAACTGTTAAGTGAGGTCTTCATGGCTTAGAGACCAAGTTGCACTGCAACATGCTTGAGAAACATTGTACAAGAGTTGTACACTCATCCATCTATGTGTCACCAATAACTGTTAGGTGAGGTGCCATGTAGATTGGTGAGACCGCAGTACCTACTAGAACCCTAGTCGCGTAGGAATTCCATTTTCTTAGAATAACATGGCGTCATTCAGAGTTTTGCTTGCATAATGAATAACATGGGGAAGCTTCTCTACTCGCTGACCTAAGACAGCACCTATGGCATAATCGGATGCATCACACATGATTTCAAATGGCAGATTCCAATCAGGGGACCTTATGATGGGTGCTGAGGTTAGTTCAGACTTCAGTCTTTCGAAAATAGTTATAAAAATCGGCGAAAAATTAAAAATAGCATCTTTCGCCAACAGATCACATAAGGATTTCGACAATTTACTGAAATCCTTGATAAAGCGGCGGTAAAAACCCGCATGCCCTAAAAAGGATCTGACTTTTCTAATAGTTTTGGGAGGTGGTAACTTAGCAATTAATTCTACTTTGGCTTTATCCACCTCAATTCCCCTTTGTGACACAATGTGTCCCAAAACAATACCTGATTGAACCATAAAATGACATTTTTCCCAGTTAAGAACTAAATTTTTCTCTTTACATCATTCTACAACAAGGGTCAAGTGATGCAAACATTCATTAAAATTAGATCCAAATACAGAAAAGTCATCCATAGAAACTTCTAAAAATTTCTCCACCATGTCAGAGAAAATGCTCATCATACACCGCTGGAATGTAGCCGGTGCATTGCATAACCCAAAAGGCATGCGACGATAGGGAAAAGTGATATAAGGACCGGTGAATATGGTTTTCTCTTGATCCTCACGTGCAAATGGAACTTGGTTATATCCAGAATAACCAACAAGAAAACAGTAATGAGAGTGGCCAGCTAGTCGTTCTAACATTTGGTTAATGAAGGGTAATGGGAAGTGGTCTTTCTAGTCATGGCGTTCAGCTTTCTGTAGTCGATGCATACTTGCCATCTAGTTTGGATTCGAGTTGGGATTAATTCATTGTGGTCATTCTTAATTACAGTAATTTCAGATTTTTTTGGTATGACTTGAACTGAGCTCACCCACTGGCTATTAGAAATAGGATATATAATCCCTGCATCTAAAAGTTTAATGATTTCAGCTCGAACCACATCCTTCATGACTGGGTTAAGTCGCCTTTGTGGTTCTCTAGAGACTTTTGCATCCTCTTCTAGATGAATTTTATGTTGGACCACAGAAGGGCTAATCCCCTTGATAACAGCTATAGACCAGCCGATCGCTTCTTGATTTTTTTGAAGGATATTTAACAACTTCTCTTCCTGTTCTTCAGTTAAATTTGATGCAATAATAACAGGTAAGGTGTTGTTGTCCCCGAAAAATGCATATTTTAAGTTTTCAGGCAGATCTTTAAGTTCAAGCTAGGGAGGTTTGACACATGAAGGTACTAGCTGGGATTCAGGTATAGATAATGATTCAAATTTAGTAGCCCATCTGCTAGTATCCATTATAGGAATGGAATCTAACAATGTATTAACCTCCTGATTCGACTCTCCTTCCTCACAATCTTGACTGAATTGGGCCAAACATCTTTCTAGTGGATCAGAATAACTTGATTCCTCGAAGGACTTGCTGATTATATTCTCAATCATGTGAATTTCTTCTAAATCGTCCATCTCAGATGGTTGATTACTACTGTGAAAGACATTGAGCTGGACGGTCAAGTTTCCAAATGCTAAGGTCATTATCGCGTTTCTGCAACTGATCACAGCATTTGAAGTGGCCAAAAATGGTTTACCTAGAATTACCGGGATATAACTATCTGGATTTTTCACTGGTTCAGTTTTGAGGACTACAAAATCCACAAGGTAGTAAAACTCATTCACCTTTACAATTACATCCTCTACAATTTTCTTAGGATACTTCACAGTCCTATCTACTAATGACAAAGTAATGTTTGTGGACTTTAATTCCCCCAAACCTAGTTCGGTGTAGACAGAATAGGATAACAGGTTTATACTTGCTCCTAAGTCTAATAGGCCTCTCTGAATGATCGTTTCTCCTATTTTTATTTCAATGGTAGGGCAACCAGGATCTTTATATTTTGGGGCAATCTGTTGTTGAATGAGAGATGAAGCCTGTGCAGCCATAACAGCTTGCCTAGGAATGCTGGTTTTTTTTTTACCGTGGTAAGGTCTTTCAAGAATTTTGTATAGAAGGAAATTTGTCGTATGGCATCAAGAAAAGGTATATTTATTTGAACATTTATAAAAACCTCCATTATTTCATCAAAGTTAGATTATTTCTTTGAGTCCTAAAGTCTACTAGAAAAGGAAATCTTAGGTTTGTATGTTTCTATGGGTTCTTTCTTTTTTTCTAGTTTGTCCTGTTCTTGACCCCTCTTTTGAATAGGGTTCTTATTGGGTTCATGTTTATT
This sequence comes from Phoenix dactylifera, assembly GCF_009389715.1. Lineage (NCBI taxonomy): Eukaryota > Viridiplantae > Streptophyta > Magnoliopsida > Arecales > Arecaceae > Phoenix > Phoenix dactylifera. The sequence goes on from NW_024069119.1 coordinate 10,890, forward strand.
TTCTTTTACGTGTTCAGAAAGTTGGACTTTACTGTCCACTTGCTTGCCAGACCTTAAAGTGGTAATTGCCTGGACTTCATGGGTCGGATTTTCATTAGAATCGATTTGATACTGACCTCTCTGACCTTATTGTCTACTAGGGTTAGGCACTGGTTGACTAGGTAGTTCACCTTTCTTCCTATCCCCTAGAGACTTTGCTATTTGGCTCAGACTAACTTTAAGTTTTGCAATTGCTTGCGCATGGAATTGGTTAGTCTGGGTTTGGGTCATATTGGTCTGTTGTTATTGTTGGATAAAATTTTGTTGTTGTTTCATCATATTAGCCATCATGGTTTCTAATGGTGAAGATTGTTGTGGGATAGGGGTATTTGTTCGTCCGGTTCCTGTTCACCTAAAAATATGCTAAACAGATCGTTGTTAGAACCGACAAACAAAATTTAAATTAATTTTACTCTTACCTTTCCTACTCGAAGAATAGTGGTTGTAAGAGGTCGATCCACAGGAAGGCGATTGGAGTTGCTTAAAAATAAAAACGTTCACTCGGATTCAAAAGCGATTTTTGAATAATAAAAGAAAAACATTATGTTGGGGATATGGAATGATTTACTAATTGAAATTAACGGAAAGACAAGTACTTAAATTTGAAAAGCATTTATATATTTAATGGAAAAGAAAAGCTTTGGCATAAATTAAAACGGATGAAGACAAGAAGATTGAAGCGAACACAAATTGCATAAAGGAACATTTCATGTATTGCATAAAAAGCAGAAATTAAACGGAACCTAGAACAAGGATTGCACGAAAGGAAATTGCTTGACTTCATGAAAAGAAAACTAATTACAAAAAGTAAAAAGGAAGATTGGACATGAAGCCTGATGCTTCTTTATTCTGCAAATAAAAAAATAAAATAAAAATAAGAAAATTCCTTTCTCTCCCATGATGGAACATAAACTACTCTTCTTTTTCTTTTTCTTTTTTTCTTCTTTCCAAGAATAGAGCATCCCCTGTTCTTGGCCAAACCGAGCTTTCCCTTGGACCCGCCGGCCACCACCACTCTGAGCTCACCTTCCTCCCCCTCTTCCCTGTTCCTGCCTTCTTCCCCTCTTCTTATAGCCCTTGGAGATGCGTTGGGGACGAGCTGGCAGCACGGTGATTGCGGAGCGCTGGGATTTCGGGAGAATCACGGGCGGAAGGGATGCTGCAAATGGGATCCGCTGGCTGGAGAAGAAACGGAAGGATGGCCGCGAGATCGACGGGGAAGAGCCGATCGTGGATGGGTGTTGGATTGGAAATGGAAGGAGGGAGAGGGCGGATGCTGAGGACGTTGATCCGGAAAGGAGGAAACGTGGGATGCTGTCGCGGAAGGAAGGAGGCGCGCGTGGAGGCAGAGGGCGTCAATCCATGGGATTACGGGTTGCATTTGAAATGGGCGGAAGAAATGGCTGGAAAATCGCTCGGGATCCTTGGATGCTTGAGCTCACGGGAGAGGCGGACGCTGGGAGGAGGCATTAATGAAGCGGAAGGAGGGATCTGCGGGATGAATGCTTCATGGATGGAAGCTGGGAGGAGGCGATCACACACGAACTCGGTTGGATGCCATTCGAACGGGCGTTTGGGATCGATGTAGCGGACGGGTTGGCTAGGCGCTGTGCTTGGATTACGCTGCAGTGGGAGAAGGAAATGAAATCACGGGTCATCTGTTCTGACTGGAGGTCAATTGCAAGTCTTTCAAGTCATGGGTCACCCAGCACCTCATAGTTATGATATGGCCAAATTAAATTTGCCCAAAATTATTTCCCAAAAGCACAAAAGAAATGGATCCGATTCGGATCCGAACCCGACTCGGACCCGACCCGATCTTCAACCGGGTCGGATCTGGGAAGGGATCGTTCTGAAGTCAAATTTGTACTCAATGTGCATTTTATCTCTAATTTATGAAAATCTGTGTCAAACCCAAATATAATATTAATCCAATGAATTTATCATTATTGGTTAGCAATAACACTAATTTTAGTGACATGTAGGTCGCACTTTTGTGCTCTCATCACACCTCCCAACTAGCTTATTGCTAGTCTCTAGCAATTAACCAGCAAACGATAAAATGAGGGCACAAAAAGATGTAGTCTAACTTATGATTTTTTCTCTTTTTATTTATTTATTTATTTATTTTTAAATTGAAGCTAAATACACCAACTAAGATATGTACCCATTTTCGTAGGGAGTCACGATTGCACTTAGCATGTGCAACAAGCCTTTAAACCCCTAGGTTACCCTAGTGGACGAGTGTTGTCTCGTGAGGGTTTGTAGTGAAGTTACCCACAAACTTCATTAGTCAGGGTTTTCTAATGTTTACTCAAAATTTGAACAAGTATTATTGTATGAACTTAGAATTGCAAGGACAATAAAGACTTATTGCTATCATATTTAAGCAAACTCTAACTCAAGTTCCATTACTCCCCATCTATCTACTAACAAGTTAAGAATGTAGAGAGGTGCAAGATAGTATCATATAAATGAGTGGCTTTCACTTACTTCCAACTTGATTACTCCAATTTTCAAGACTTTCTATAGTTAAATGACAATAAACACCCCAGATATATATATATATATATATATATATATATTTCAGACTGAATGCTAAGAAGAATGACTTGTGCAATATCTAGCCTTTTTAAGCTTTCTAGCTGACCCATGTAGCGAGTGTTAGGCCAATGACTCCCGATCCAGATGGCTCAGGGCAGTAGGTGTAGAGACACCCTAACAGGCTTAATAACTCAAATTAACTAGGCTTCAAGGCCAAATTAATCACTTAGAGTTTAATCTCAATCATACTCACCTTTTTACGCGAACACTCGCTGCTTGCCAGGCAAGAGGCCCGATTACTCAGTGAGAAGACTTAAAATAAACTTATTATTTTATTTTATTTTGTCCGTTTTTTTTTTCGTTAGGGTGTTCATCACACATATAACTTTAAATTATCCCAAAGATTAAAAGTATTCATATTAGTTGCAAGTATACATACCCCACTATTCATGTGCTTACGTGTAGGTGCTAAATCATCTTGTATTATGTTAGCAGAAGATAGGTGGGACGAAAACTCAAGCTAGAACTGCTATCATATTTCTTAACTCAAAGCTATTGTCAAAGCAATTCCTAGTTTGTACAGCCAAAAAGATTAGAGTTTGAGTTAAAAATTTGAAATCCCCTTTTTTTTAATTTTTTTTTAAATAGCATAAAAAATTAAAAATATTCTCACCCCCATACCTAAATCTAACATTGTCCTCAATGTTAAAGAAGATTTAAAGCAGTAATAGGACAGAGGAGAAGTTACCTGATATGGATGGGTAAAGTGACAACTGGGGCCAAAAACCTCCAAACCTGCATGTTAGCAATTTATTGAAAATTATTAAATATTTTATTATTATTAGTTTTTTGTATATATATATTTCTATAATATTTACATGTTGGGTTGCCTCCCAAGAGCGCTACGTTTTATGTCTTCAGCCAGACAAAATGTCGATCCCCTTTTTTTTCAACCATTATCTAAGAATGGTTTTGGAAGAGTCCGAGGAAGAACAGTCGGCTGATGACGATCTATGCTCATAAGGAGAACAGAACTAGCGAGTGCATGCTCGACCCCTTCCTCGAAATGGGCAAGGTAAGCCTCTAAAGGGTCCTTATTATAGGTTTGATTGAAAGTCTCCTGAACCAGACTTTCAATCATGTCAACTTCATTGATTTCTTTGTCGTCTGGTGGTTGTTTACTACCGGAATGCATTCACTTCGGACATCCAAAATTTGATTTAATCTTCGTGTTTGTTCCTGCTTCTTGATTTGCCTCTCCGGCAACGGCGCCAAAATTCTGTTTGTCCGGTTCCTGTTTACCTAAAATTATGTTAAACAGATCGTTGTTAGAACCGACAAACAAAGTTTAAATTAATTTTACTCTTACCTTTCCTACTCGAAGAATAGTGGTTGTAAGAGGTCGATCCACAGGAAGGCGATTGGAGTTGCTTAAAAATAAAAACGTTCACTCGGATTCAAAAGCAATTTTTGAATAATAAAAGAAAAACATTATGTTGGGGATATGGAATGATTTACTAATTGAAATTAACGGAAAGACAGGTACTTAAATTCGAAAAGCATTTATATATTTAATGGAAAAGAAAAGCTTTGGCATAACTTAAAATGGATGAAGATAAGAAGATTGAAGCGAACACAAATTGCATAAAGGAACATTTAATGTATTGCATAAAAAGCAGAAATTAAACGAAACCTAGAACAAGGATTGCACGAAAGGAAATTGCTTGACTTCATGAAAAGAAAACTAATTACAAAAAGTAAAAAGAAAGATTGGACATGAAGCCTGATGCTTCTTTATTCTGCAAATAAAAAAATAAAATAAAAATAAGAAAATTCCTTTCTCTCCCACGATGGAACATAAACTACTCTTCTTTTTCTTCTTTTTTTTCTTCTTTCCAAGAACAGAACGTCCCCTGTTCTTGGCCAAACCGAGCTTTCCCTTGGACCCACCAGCCACCACCACTCCGAGCTCACCTTCCTCCCCCTCTTCCCTGTTCCTGCCTTCTTCCCCTCTTCTTATAACCCTTGGAGACGCGTTGGGGACGAGCTGGCAGCACGGTGATTGCGGAGCGCTGGGATTCCGGGAGAATCACGGGCGGAAGGGATGCTGCAAATGGGATCCGCTGGCTGGAGAAGAAACGGAAGGCTGGCCGCGGGATCGACGGGGAAGAGCCGATCGTGGATGGGTGCTGGATTGGAAACGGAAGGAGGGAGAGGGCGGACGTTGAGGACGTTGATCTGGAAAGGAGGAAACGCGGGATGCTGTCGCGGAAGGAAGGAGGCGCGCGTGGAGGCAGAGGGCGTCAATCCATGGGATTACGGGCTGCATTTGAAATGGGCGGAAGAAATGGCTGGAAAATCTTTCGGGATCCTTGGATGCTTGAGCTCACGGGAGAGGCGGACGCTGGGAGGAGGCGTTGATGAAGCGGAAGGAGGGATCTGCAGGATGAATGCTTCACGGATGGAAGTTGGGAGGAGGCGATCACACGCGGACTCAGTTGGATGCCATTCGAACGGGCATTTGGGATCGATGTGGCGGACGGGTTGGCTGGGCGCTGTGCTTGGATTACGCTGCAGTGGGAGAAGGAAATGAAATCACGGGTCATCTGTTCTGACTGGAGGTCAATTGCAAGTCTTTCAAGTCATGGGTCACCCAGCACCTCATAGTTATGATATGGCCAAATTAGATTTGCCCAAAATTATTTCCCAAAAGCACAAAAGATATAAACCCGACTCGGATCCGAACCCGACTCGGACCCGACCCGATCTTCAACCGGGTCGGATCTGGGAAGGGATCCTTCTGAAGTCAAATTTGTACTCAATGTGCATTTTATCTCTAATTTATGAAAATCTATGTCAAACCCAAATATAATATTAATCCAGTGAATATATCATTATTGGTTAGCAATAATACTAATTTTAGTGACATGTAGGTCGCACTTTTGTGCTCTCATCGGTATTGTAAGGAGGTACAGATGGAACCAAAGGTTGGTTCATTTGTGATGGACCTATCCTGAAAAAGTTACTCTGAAAATCTGGTGGACCACCTTGATGTTGAATAGGTTCATTTTGCTTGTATGAAAAATTTGGGTGGAACCTATTATCAGGAATGGTAGACTGGGCTGAATGAATTGGGAATGGGCTTCTTGAAGGCACTATATGAATTTAGAGTATTTGCTTGCTCGTCTTTTATGGTGGGCAGATTAGGGCAGCACTCCACTAGATGCTCCGGACTGTTACATAAGACACACAAACTATGTGACTCGTGATCCACTTTCATGATGGGATTTGACTCTTTATATGAACTCGAACTAGCAGAAATAGTGAAAGCATCAAACTTTTTACTTAAATTGTTCACTCCAGTCACCAGATTGGACATGACATTTTTGAGATCTGGGTCTACTTTTATTTCATAATTACCTGGTTTTCTAGATCCGAACTCATCTCTATTTACTTCCTCACCATAGCTACTCCAATTTTGGGCGTTCTTGGCTAAGTCAATAAGAAATTCATAGGCTTGATCCGGGGTTTGGTTCATGAACCTACCTTTGTGCATGGACTCGATCATGTTTCTTTGTGTCGGAAGTAGTCCTTTATAAAAGAAGTGGACCAGATCAGCCTTGTCAAGCCCATGGTGTGGGCATTTGACCAACAAGTCATGGAATCGTTCCCAAGTTTGGAAAAATTCCTCTTCAGATTTTTCTCTAAAAGTTCTTATGGCATCCTTATTTTTTTCTGTTTTAATCATGAGGTAAAATTTTGCCATAAACTTTCTAGATAGTTGTTCCCATGTTGTGGTGGAATTTGGGACCAGAGAATATAGCCATGTCGCGGCTCGATCCTCTAAGGTCATTGGGAACAATCTCAATTTTACACTTTCTTCATCTAAATTTTGATTTTTGAAAGTTTGACAAATTGTCATGAATTTATTTAGATGAATGTAGGGTTGTTCACTTTCAAACCCATGGAATTTGGGTAGTATATTTATTGTCGCAGCCCGAATTTCAAATTGGGCTGCGTTATTTATTGGCAACACTATGCATGTAGGTGGATTAGCGGATGCAGGAGCGAATAATTCATTCAGGGTTCTAATATGATCACCCATTGTAGAGATTGGTGGTTGATCAATAATTTGTTGGATGTGACGATATTTTTTTCCAACCTCTGGGTTAAATGGTGTTAACTTATCCCTTAATGACCTTCTACCATGCATACATTATCCACAATTAATTAGACTCGACTCCTAAACGAAATCCTAAAAGAGAAGAAGAAGGGCTAGACCAAGATGACCACAATCAAACACCACACAACGGATTGGCTCTTTAATCTTGAGATTAAAGAAAGTTTAGTAGCTTTTAATCTAGTTGTACAAAGATTTATCAGGTTAAAAAGTTTCTGAAATTCTCTCCTAGATTAGATAGCTCCTAATCTTCCTTCTAGATTAAGCTTGAGCTTACCAGTTAAGCGATCCAGTAACCAATGACCAGAAAAGTTCCGGAGTGTGTGGTGGTGCCAGAAGGGATACACTAGTACCACAATATCCGTAACAGTTCTCACTGTTGTAAAACTTTCCTAGACATCACCAATTACTAAATTCTCACTTGAGTGGCGTTCAACTGCTTCTTTCTAAGAGCCTAATTGAGCTCGAAAATTCTAAAGCCAACGTCTAATTGATTTTAATTTAATTTAGCTTAGAATATGTATGCAAGGAGGTGATTTTTGGGGTAAGGACAGGTAATGACTTTCCAACCTTATCTTTTTAATAGGTTTTGCCCTTAAATTATTTGATGTAAATGCTTAATACTAAATGCAGCAAATATTCAATGATTTTTTTAAAGTTTATGAAATGTCATTAGGTTGTACTGGTTAAATGAGCAAGCAAAAAAATTTTTCTTTTTTTTTCTTTTTTTTAAATTTCAAATTTCAAATTTTAGAATTCAAATTTTGAATTTAAATTTTTAAATTTTAGAATTTTGGAATTTTTTTTAAAATTTTTAATTTTTTTTCAAAATTTTAAATTTCAAATTTTAAAATTTAATAACTACAAAATTATTAACTAAAAATAATCACAACAAAAAACATAAAAATAAAAAAAACTTATTACCGGAGTGCGTTCACTCCGGGCATCCAAAATTCGATTTGATCTTCGTGATCGTTCTTGCTTCACGATTTGCCTCTCCGGCGACGGCGCCAAAATTTTGTTGTCGAATTTCTGTTTACCTGAAAATGCACTAAACATATCGTTGTTAGAACCAACAAACAAAATTTTAAATTAATTATACTCTTACCTTTTCTACTTGAATAATAGTGATCGTAAGAGGTCGATCCACAGGGAGGCGATTGGAGTTGCATAAAGATCAAAATATTCACTCGGATTCAAAACCAATTTTTGAATAATAAGAAAAAAATATTACTTCGGGGACGTTGAATGATTCTCTAGTCAACCAGAGAATGTTTTCTATTTGAAAATAACGAAAAGACAGATACTTGGAATCGAAGTCTAATGCAGAGTAGCGGTCAAACAGTAAAGAAAAATATTTAAATAAGATTTCCAGTACACATTAAATAAATTGCAGAAACTGAAACTTAGAATATAGATTGCATAAAAAGAGATTTATGGATTGCATAAAAGGACAAGTATAAAAATAAAGTGAAGATTGGAAGCCTAATGCTTCCTCCTTCTACAAAATAAAACATAAAAACAAAGGAAGAAAGAAAAAAAATCAGAAAACTCCTCCTATGGCACGCTCGGTGGGCTTTTTTTTTTAATATTTCTCTTTCTGTCAAAAACAGAGCATGGCTCTGTTTTCCTTTTTCTTTCAGATCTCCTCCCCTCTTTGGACCAGCCGAGCACTCCACCCTCCCCCCTTAGCCCCTGCCGATGGCCCTCTTTATATGGCCAACTCTCACCTGGTGATGGATCCCCTGGGAGCGCGCTGGTGGGCGGATGCGAATCCGGAAGAGGGGGACGGCTAGATGCTTGGGCTCACGCCTAATCTCACGGGATGCTGGAAGCGTTGATCATGGAAGAGATTTGGTTGCGGCTGGAACGGCTCCGGAAGCTTCATCGACTTCCCTCTTTGGACCACGGAAGGGGCGCTCTGGGAAGGAGGCTAATCCGGAAGAGAGCTGGCTGCGGGATTGCTGGGAGGAATGGGATCCGGATGAAGTCGAAACGGAAGGAGTGGTTGGATGCTGGGCGGATCGCTCCGGACGACTTCCTTCTTTGGACCACGGGAGGAACGGATGTGGGATCGTTGGGATCACGGCATCTTGGGCACTGCGGGATGCTGAAACGGGAGGCTTGATTGCGAACTGGCCGCGGGATGCTGGGAATGGAATGCCCGGAACGGCTGCGGGAGGCTGGGAGGAGGACGTGGATCCGCTAAGAAGGATGGCTTGGAGGTGGCTAGAATGGGGAGGCTGATTTGGAAGCTTGGATGCGGTGAGATGTTATGTCAAGATGGGTTGATATGGAAGGGTGTGGATGCCGATCCATGGAGATGTAGGCGCATGGATTGCACGTGGGAGGACTCCGGAAGGTTGTGATGAACTTGTTCAAATGGACACACGGGATGCTGGATCAAGGGTGCTTCGTGGAAGATAGACGGCTCGGCTTGGGTTGGCATCCTTCTGAAGTCAATTTGTACTCAATGTGTATTCTATCTCTAATTTATGATAATCCGTGCCAAACACAAATAATATTAATCCAGTGAGTTTATCATTATATGTTAGCAGTAATACTAATTTAAGCAGCGTGTAGATCGCACTTTTGTGCTCTCATCATATGTCAACAAGAATTTTCATGGAATATACGTACCCCCGGCATGCCGTGGTTCATACTCTCGGATGCTACTGCGAAGTTGTTATCGGCCACTGGTGGGGCCAGCTCAGATTTTTATCAGCCACTAACGGGGCCGGGTCAGTCATTCTCGGCCACTGGCAAGGCCGGCTCAGTTGCATTCAATCAGTAACATCTTTGAGCTCATTAATAGTACCTCTTGCAAGTAGTACATCTTGGATGCTAGGGCGAATTCATTAACGGTCACTGGCGGGGCCAACTCAGTTTTGTATCAGCCACTGGCGAGGCCGGCTTAGTCATTCTCGGCCACTGGCAAGGCCGACTCAGTTGCATTCAGCCCATCGCATCAAGAGCCCATAGTACCTCTCGCAAGCAGTACACATAGCAAGATGCAATTTACCATAATAATTTGCATGCATGATTAATTTAAAATCAGTATAAACATGATGCATGCTTAACCGTAAATTATGAAATTGGCATTTTACTTGCTTTTCATAATATGCCATACATGAAGTATGTATATGAATAATACCTCGAAAAATCTTAATAAACATGATGCTTGCATGATTCATATTAAGATTAAAGAACAAGCTACTTGCATACATGATTCAACAAGATGAGGACAAATAATTTATACTTGTTAATTCATGTAAGAAGGCATAAACATAACATGATCTATTAAAGATTAAGGCAAGTTACTTACTTTTCATAACATATCATACATGAAGCATATACCTAAATAATACTTAGGAAATATTAATAAATATGACATGATCCATAATAGGATTAGGACGGGTTACTTACAAAAATTCGTTATCCAACTCCTTAAGTCCAGGTGACATATCTTTGATCCCTAAAACCACATTATAAAAATTATATTATCCTCTATTTATTATAGAATGTAGTTCATTTTACCATGGACTTGCTTGGATCCCATCCAAGAATCTTAGCCCAACTCAATTCACCTAATTTGAAGCCTTTGGGGTTCAGTTAAAGCAAATTTGGGTCCATATGGTTTAATTGGGCTTTTAATAAAAGGGTTGGGCCTGATTTATGATTAAGTCCAACCTTTTCTAGCCAATTTGGCCTTCTGCCAATCTAATGGGACTTAATCTGGGCCTAATTGAAAATTAATTGGGCCTGCTGAGAATAACATGGCATGAATAGGGTTCGGATCCAGCTCAATTAAGCTTAATTGGGTTCGGGTTTAATCCAATTTGCTTAATTGGGTTTGTTCAGGCTCAGTTAGGTTCAGATCTGACGCTATTTGGGCTTAATTTAACCCATTTAATTCAATTGGGCTTAGTTCAACCTTTTTATTGGGTTTACCAAACCCATTTTAAGTTATTTGGGCCTAACGGGTTTCGGATCCGAACCCATTAGGCCAGCCCGCTTAAGGGCCTTCTCGTTTCTTCCAGAGGCTTCGACCTCTTCTCGTCTCCCGTGCCGATCTCTCTCCTCCGATCTCTCCCTTTCTCTCATTGCCACCGAAACCCTCGCCAATCCGGCCGAAACCCCCGGCCTCCTCCTCCGCTGGCCCCCGTCCTCTTTGCTCACCACCTTCCGGCTCCTCTCTTTCCTTTCGCAGGTGACCGGGGAGGCGAGGCTCCCTTGATCCACCGGCCGAGGCGGAGCTTCCCCTCAGGGCAGCGGCGGATGGAAGGCCGGCCCTTCCTCTTCTCCGAAGTGATGCCGGAGAAGAGGAAGAGAGCCAGGAGGTGGCGCCGGGGTCGGATCTCCTCTGGGAGGTCCTCATCTGCTCCGACCACGGCGAGGTAAGGCTGCCGTCCGAGGATGAAGCCTCAAGGGTCCGATAAGCCTTCTTCCACAGAGGGGTTTCTCCACCCTTTTTCTTACTTAAAACCTTTTTCATAGTGGCCCTTACCTTGCTTTGGCCGGTTGCAGTCGGGCAGTACCACCTCAGCAAGCTCCCTCCTTCCTCTCCTAGGGCTGCAGGGTTTCTTTAGCCTCCAGCTCCAAGGTCTGGCTCTCTGGTGCAGTATTCTAGAGGGTTAGAGGTTAAGAGGGTATAGCAAGTCTTAGATTAAGGAGCTGAGGGTTTAAATAATATTGTTAGTGAAATGACCCCTTGGAGAGGTGGCATCCTATCCTTCACCATTGCTCCGGGAGCCACCAGTTGCCCCCCTCCTCAGGCCAGCTCAGTTCTCCTTTAACCGAGGGTGAAGAGGTGGCGGGCTCCCGTTTTTGCATGGTTAAGGCCTTCTCTCTGATAGCCAGCTGGGGTCCTATCCTTTCAGCCCTTAAGCGGGAGATGGCAGCCCTCCATGGGCTGCTCTCCATGGGCCAGTATGGCCTACTAACCATCTGGCCCAAATACTCTCCAACTGGGCCCTAAAAGTATTGGGCCCGATTTGTATTGGGCCCGAACATTACAGTATTATTCAAGATGTATGAATTTGATAGATAGTATATTATTACAAAATATATTATTTTGGAATATAATTATGATATATAATCTTATTACGGATATGATTGATTGATATTGACACCGCATGATTTTAAAATTTAAATATGAAACCTAGAACTATTTGAATTTCAACCTGGTAATATTGAGGACCCCGCAAATGGAAGCTATTACGTTGACAATTGATTTGTCCTGAAGGTTGTGTCCAAGATAACGAGGGGTATATTGCATGCAGATATGCGGTCCTTAAAAAATTTGCTGCAAGATAATGCATAGCGTACCGCAAGAAAATTAGCCGATGTTATGACCCTGCCATAGAAAAGATGTGGTCATAGCTCAGGATTGATAACACGAATTGAATATTTGAAAGAATTTGAATTTATGAACAAAAATTTAATATTTCAAAAAAGATTTGATTTATATATTAGTATTGTCTATATGCTTATTTTCTATAAATTATTATTTATTTAATTTTCTTATTTGTTTAGCTTAAGTGATCATTGCTTACTAGGCTGTCTAACTCATTATACATTTTTTTTACAGATTCAGAGAACTAATATGATCGGGGTTTTCAATTAAAAAAGCAACTAGCAGAACTTTGGCACAGATTATCTTAGATTTTATTTAAATTAATGTATTACCCTAGAATATTGCTAGAATCATGAGACATTTAAATGTTGTGTTAGTTATTGAAATAAAGTTTTCATATTATTATTTAAATTATTTTATTGCATATTTGTGATATCATGTTGAGATGCCTTTTATGCTTATAGAAAGTGTTCTCTATGAGTATGCAGCGGTTGACACAACCCTCAATTCATGAATTCGGGTCGGAGGCATCACAGAAACTAGAAATAATGACATAATCATAAAGGATAGATTCAATAAAAAAATATAATTTTATCAAGCATTAATGAATCAAGAAGCATCATAATAATAATAATAATAATAATAATAAAAAACCTTCATTGAAAGTAAGAATCGAATAATAAAAACTAACAATAATGACATAATTATAAATGATAGATTCCATGAAAAATTGAATTTTCAGTAAAGCATTCATTGAAAGAAGTCAAACTTCATTGAAGAAACAATTCAAAATCCAAAATTATAATGACATATTTATATGGGATAGATTTAAGAAAAATTGCAATTTCAGAAAGCATTTACTCCAAGCAAGAAATCATAATCATAATCCAAAATTCCATTGGAAGCAAGAAGTGGATCATAAAATTCTAAATATAAAAATAAATTTAAGAAAGGAAATAATAGATATACTATATTGAGAATCCGAATGATCAGCAATACTCTTCCTAGTTAACATGAATGCATGCTCATCCGTACTAGGAACACTCACGCGCATTAATCAATAAGTAGAACATATGATGAGTGAAAGAATGGAGAGTTCTTAGTGTTCAAAGAACTAAGAAATTCAGGGGATGTCTTTTATCAATCACCTAATAATGAAATGCTCTAAGAGATATCACTAACATTTTGTTCAACACATTGCTTTTGAATCTAATAATGATCAGATGTGGCAATTCTCTTGATAGTCTTGGAGAGTATTCGCTGATACCCAATGAGAACATCAGAAAATACAAGCACCTTACATAGCATGAGTTGACCTTGATAGTTAATTTTAAAGACCACGCAATAGCACGTATCTAGTAGGATAGTGATTACGGGTATCGATCCACAAGGATTGGGGTACAGTTGTTTTCTTAAAAAAAATATTTAAAAGAAAAAGTTTGTGAAGAAAATTAAACTAAGAAATTTAATAAAAGAAAATGCAATTAAAAGGATATCAGTTTAGGGAACCTAGGGCAAGGAATTCACCACTAACATTGGAACAAGGATTAATTGTATTTTAATTTATTCTTGGATTAACATGCAAATTGGCTACAAGCCTAATAAGCATTTAAATAGAAATTCACAAAAGCAATTTGGGAATAATCCATCTTCAGTTGGCATGAAATGTCTACCCTAATCTAAGGTGGTAGCACACCGCATCTTCCTTAAGCATGGACTATCTTATATTTACTTAGTGATCATGAAGAACAGTTGTATAAACTTCCCATTTAAAATCACAGAAATTAAACATGAAATAAAAGAAGATATTCATTAAAAACAATAAGTTCATACAACTCCAAGAATATAAAATAAAATCTAAAACCCGTGTTCCTTTGTTAGGGCTGCATCCAACCCTAGAGAGGAGATCAGCCTTCCATGAAGTCATGGGTGACAGCAGCAGTGGCACAGCAGCGGGCTCCCATTTCTTCCTTCTCTTCCTTCGGCGACTCCCCTCTTATCATTTCATTTCTTTTCTCTCTTTTTTTTTTTGTGGGAAGTAATTCCCAGAATATCCCAAACTATTATCTCTCCCTTTACTTCTTCTTCTTCCTGTGGGATTTGGCCTCCGAGAGATGATGGGAGCAGCCCCCGGTGGGGGAAGAGGGAATGCCCCCCGGAGGGGGGAGAAGGATGCCCTTCTCGGTTCACACCTGGGCCTTTTATAGGCTGCAACTCCCCCTCTATTCCTGGTTGAGAGGAGATGAGGATGAATCACGGAGAATACGCGGGAGGTTACAGGGACTGGAGCTTATCCGGGAGAAGATTGGGATGATGAGAACGGACACTGGGAGAATCTGTGGACGATGGAGCAGGGGAGATGAAATCATCCGTGGAGGGAAGAGGCCTTGAATCGCGGACGGGAGGGAAGACACGCGGAGGAAACGCCTGAAGCTGCTTCGCGGAGACGTGGACGGCTTGATTCTCTGGATCCATGGTCGTGAAGCTCGCGATTGGAAGATCCAAATCCTGTTCCGCGGAAGCAGGGGATAAGGAAAAAGTGTTCTTTTGTGATGCTCGGGATGATGACCTGATCCGTGATGACGTGAAGATGCAGATACTGGGAAGAGAATGGAATGAAGGAGCTGGGAGGTAAGATCGGATCCTGAGTTCGGTGGGAACAGGGGATTCGGAGAACGAAGCAAGGCTGGAATTGTGTGCGTGGATATGGATGAAACGAATCCGGAAGAAAAGGATCACGGGATAAGCCTTCATCCGGCTGGGAGCAGATCTTTGGATGATGCGGACTGATGGATTACGAATGGGATGCTGGGAATTTGGCTGAGAGGTGATAGAAACAGGGGAGATGAATATGTTGGGATTTGGGTTCATCCAGATGGGGCTCTGTTTCATGGAAGGAGCTTTGGATGCGGAACTGTGAATGGTATGCAAACGGGATGGAGATACGATGGGAGTTTGGGACTTCGTTAACGGGATCTGGGATGGCTGGGGGATGATTCGGAAGCATGGGAGAAACACACGGACGCTGGGATGAAAATGGAGTTGATCCCGAACGAGAGGATCTGGGAGGATCAAAGCTAATCCGGAGGACTCCTTTGACTGGGAACAGGGGAGATGGGTTTTAGTTGGGAACGTGATTCGTGGAAGCTTTGGAATGTTGGAACATTTGGGAATCCAGCTGGGATCAGTCCGGAAGAAGAGGGAATGAATTCATGAGCTGGGGACGATCCTTCACGGATGGAATGGAGTTTGGATTCGGAAGTTGGGAGGAAGCGAAAGAAGCTGGGAAGAACTTACGGACAACTGGGAGGAAATGCCGGAGTGCGTGATGCGTGGGAGGAATCCATCACGGGTGAGGATGGATCATAACAGGATGAAGGGAGTTCTTTGGACGAGCTCTGTTCGTTGGACACAGGTGATCCCATGCGAATGCAGAGCAAGGGAGATAATTCGTGGATTTGATTTGGCTTAGTTGGGAAGATGGGAATTGAACTGTTTGAAGCAGAGGAATTAATCCTATTCGGCTGGGAAGATGTCCATTCGAGACCATTTGGGTGGGAAGAGGTTCACATGCCTATTAAATTCGGGAGGAATCACATAAAAGGTGGAATGCACAGTGGACGGCTATTCTGCTAAAGCAGGAAATACCGTGAGTTGGTTTGAGTGGACTTGTGAAATAGTTTGGGCATCATCCAATTGAATTTGACTTGACCTGCATTCATTAGGCTCAATCAATAAATAATTAAATCAACTCGAATTACCTCTTATAATTTATTAAAATATAATGATGAAGGTAACACATTTTTTTGGTTAAATTTATAAAATATGTGAATTAAAATAATGGTAAGTGCTATGAAAAAGAGGATAATTTATGTATTATTTAGCACTTATAACACCCCCAACCTACATTTTGCTAGTCCTCGAGCAAAATAATAAAAAAAAAAACTAACTCACTTTCGCAGGAATCGCGATTGCATTTACCGTATGCAATAAGGCTTTAAACCCCTAGGTGGCCCTAGTGGACGAGTTTTGTCTCGTGAGGGTTTCCGGCTCAAATACCCACAAACTATTGTCGATAGAATTTATTTTATTGTTTTATAAAATCTAATTTCAAATGCCTTAATGTCAAGAATTTTAAAAGCACACAAAGTTTTAATTACTAAGTCAGCCCAAATCCTAGGTCAGTATGCAACTTAAGTTGAAGTCATTAAGTTTCTGTTAGGAAGTTGTAAGGCTAATTTATACTTAGGTGCTCGGTGATATCTGGATCATACACAAGTTAAGGCTTTGGATTCTCCAAAATACTGCTAAAGCTAGTAGTTTCCAAGAATTGGTCAGATAAGACCTAATCACTGATTCAAAATCATCCTATCTTGCAGGATTTCGAGAGTTGTGGATGTTTACTTTAATACCTCATGGGCTTTATCTGTAATATTTCAGTTTACTCGAATTTTTACAACGGTGGCTTTCACACTATCGTCTTTTTCAAGGTCAATATTATTTTTGCTTTTTTTATATATATATTTTGTATTTATAAATAAATTATGCACTTTTACTCTTGTAATGATTCCTCCATGTAGCGAGCATTCAGTCAACACTCCCACACCAGATGGCATTAGGTGTTAGGCATCAAGACTCCCCTACGGACCTATGCTCGGATTCCTCATACAAGCCCGCTGACCTTTGACAATAGGTAGCCCTTTTCGATGTACCTGACTAAATTCACTCTTTTTTTCTCTTTTTATTTATTTATTTATTTCAGAAGATAATAGTGAATTAGATAGGTATGATTCATCAGGACTCAAGGTTGCTACCAGACTTAACAACATAATGTTGAACCTAACCCTTAGAAGGCAGGCCATGTGTGTTGTGAAATTTCAAAGTAAAAATTATCTTACAACTCGCTAAAAGAACTTCTAATAAAAAGAACTCAAATTGTCTTACTCCTGACTAGTCATTGGGCTTTTTAGATTTTATATACTTTGTACATTTATCATTTCAGCACTAAGACATAGAAATTAGGTTCATTTTTTTTTCGAAAAACTTATTCAATAATGCAAAAATGCAAAAAAAAATTTATAAAATTCGAATCTTATATTATAAAATTCGAATCTTATATTATAAAATTCGAATCTTATACCCCCCAACCTAGATCAGACATTGTCCTCAATGTTTTTTTTTGAAGATATTATATTATTATTATTATTATTTTATATTATTTTATTTTGGACGAAAATATGATGCATATGGAGGATAGAAGCATTTTACCGTAGTTGCATCAGTAATATGAGGGATCCTATTAAGAAAATAATAAAAAAAATGTAAAAATAACCTGCGAAAATTGGGTTACCTCCCAATAAGCGCTAAGTTTAACGTCTTCAGCCAGACTCAACGCATCCTTATCAAATCATACCGGGTATAGTTGATTCTAATGTTCTGATCTTAGCTCGAATATTCCTAAGGGTCCGTTCTATTTCAGGGTCAAAAGATAATAGTTCAAGAGATCTGGAACGACACCCTAGCATGCACCAATACTCTTTTGATCAGTCACGTACAGTCAAGCATGCACTAAAAGAAAAATACATCAAATCCTTGTATTTGCCCTAAAATCATTAGACAGCTCCTAACTGGTTTGAAGAGGGCACCTAAGCCTCCAATCTGGTCTAATGAACTTAGTTGACCAGGTAAGCTCCCAGGTAAGTAGGGGGGTCACGATGCGTTCGCAAAGGTCCCACTTAAAAACCACTTGCCTCGAACAGATGAACTGTCTCCCTTAAGGGACAAAGCTTGCCTAGACATCAACTGAGCCACAGAGCGAAATTGGTGCAACTTTCGGTGATCTTGGTCCTATTGAGCTCGAATGTCCCTAGGGGCCAACGTCTAATTGATTTTAATTAAAGTGATAGCTATGTGAGAATTGATTCACCTAATTTTGGCAAGAATCTGGTGATGAAATCGAGTTCTTATCTTGTTGGGGTGATTGCCCTTACTATGTGCGGATTAATTGGTGTATGTGTATCAAGCATGCATTCACACTTTTTGCTGAATTTAAATTTAAACAATCACCACAAAATTTCAAGCTAATTGGGAATTAATTTAAATAAGAAAGGTTTAAAGATTACCAAAGGAAATTTTTCCAGCAAATTTTTATTTTAAAGCAAACCTCTACAGCATTCTTTTTCCAGTAGTTCCCTTTTGATCGTCCCAAATTTTCTCTTCGATTCCTGATCAAATAATACCAAAAGAAAAATAAAAAATTAGTAAGAGGGAGAAAGGAGATAAGGAAAGTAAAAAAAATAGAAAATATTTTTATTTTATTTTAGATATATATCTTATTATTATTATTATTTTATTTTTAATTTTTTATGAAAAAAAATTTATGAAAAGAAAAACAACTATGCTAGCAATCCCCGGCAACGGCGCCAAAAATTGATAGTCAATTTTAAAGACCACACAATAGCACGTATCTAGTAGGATAGTGATTACGGGTATCGATCCACAGGGATTGGGGTACAGTTGTTTTCTTAAAAAAAAATTTAAAAGGAAAAGTTTGTGAAAAAAATTAAACTAAGAAATTTAATAAAAGAAAATGCAATTAAAAGGATATCAGTTTAAGGAACCTAGGGCAAGGAATTCACCACTAACATCAGAACAAGGATTAATTATATTTTAATTTTGTTGCCCAGTAGATATAACCCAAGAGGGGGGGTGAATTGGGTCTTTTAAAACTTTTAGACTACTTCTAAAACTTTTCAATTAATTATGCTAAGTTGTATAGATGCACAGTGAAATTTAAACTGAGCAACAGTTTGATGTATAGAATGTGACTTGATTGAATATGCTTGTAACTAAAGGATGCGCGGATAAGAGTTAAGCAAGCAATTTATCTAAGTAAGTAAGTGAGTAAGTTAGACAATGACAAGAGGCATTACAAACACAACAAACATATAGTGGTTCGGTGCACCCCAGCACCTACATCCACTCCCCAAGACCTCTTGGGAATTTCACTATAATCCTACAGATTACAGCCGGTTGTTTTACAAGCTCACAACCCAACTTGTTGTTTTGCGAGATAACAACGAACTCGGTCGGTTTTCACAGGCTCACCGACTAGAACCAACCGATTGTTTTTCCGGGTTCACAATCAAACCCAGTTGGTTTTCCCACAGGCTCACTAACCACAACCTTACAACGATTATTTTTCGGGTTCACAATCAACCCAGTTGATTTTCCCAAAGGCTCACCAACCACAGCCTAACACCGTTGGTTTTTCCTTTGGCTCACCAACAAACCTTAACCCCTTGATTCAATCCCTTGATTGAATCAAGTTACAAGATATTAAAACAAAGGTTAAAACAGATCAAAGCTTCTTAAACAAGCAAATGTAACAATATAAACAAATAGAGTAAAGAGAAGCCCTCAAACGAGTTTTGAAGATGAGGGAGCTCGGCTTCTTCTTTACTTGACCCTCTTCTGATTTGGCACGAAGTAGAGGATCTCCGAGGCAGCACACGGATGGAGAGGAAGCTTTGGGATTCACTTGGATGCTCTTCTTCTCTCTATTTCGCTTTGGATGGCCCTTTTGTGCTTATGGAGGATTTCCCTTGTGATCTCTTTGAGATCTCTTCTCTAAATGTTCTCTCCCACTTCCATCCTTTCTTTCCTAGCTCTCCTCTTGATTTTATAGCTTTAGATGTCGTGGAAACAGAAATCTAGCCGTTAGAGACAAAAATAGAGCCATTGTGCACAGTCTGCAACTCCTAACAAAGCTTCCGTTGGGATCGGAGTCGACTCGCGCGATCTGGAGTCGACTGGCCTGTTGCAGGAGTCGACTCGTGCTTTTCTGGAGACGGCTCGGCAACTGTTCAAAATTCGAATTAAAGTGCTGTCTCGACTGGGAGTCGACTCGACTTGTCCCGGAGTCGACTCCCCAAAGTCTGGAGCTGACCTGGCACTTGGAGTCGGCTCATCCCAAGGAATCCATGGATGCATTTTTCAACTTTGCTCACTCGAGTCGACTCGAAAATTCTGGGAGTCGACTCGGTGCTTAGAGTCCGAACTCCCGAGCTTCTGTCTTTTGGCTCGTGCTGTCTCGGAGTCGACTCGAACTGTCTCGGAGTCGACTCGGCCCTCAGTATCCAAAAAACGGTCTTCTGTCTTTTGGGGTCGCGCTGTCTTGGAGTCGACTCGAACTTTGCGGGAGTCGACTCGGCTCTCAGTGTCTGAAATTGTCTCTCTGACTTTTTGCTTGTTTTCCTCTGGGAGTCGACTCTAGCTTCCTTAGGAGTCGACCTGCCAGCCATCGGAGTCGACTCGAGTTCTTCAGGAGTCGACTCGGCTCTCAGAGTCCAAAATAGCCTCTCTGTGTTTCTGTCTTGTTACTCCCTGGAGTCGACTCGTACTATCCAGGAGTCGACTCGAGGACTATTCTTTTGGATTTTCCTTTGAATTTGCTCGTCCAACTTGAGTCCTTTGAACTTGAAACTTGGGCCAATGAAGTGTAACTTTCTTCCAACTTTTCTTGAGAGCTTTGGAGGCCTTCTTGTGTTCTTCCAACTTGCTATGTTCCTTGCAAAATAAATATCTTTCTCCTTGCAACACAAACATTAGTATTTATACTTTCAGGTTTTTGTGATCATCAAAATCAATCTTTAAATCAATCTTTTGGTCATCAGTCTCCCCCTTTTTGATGATGACAAAACTTGGAGTATATGCAATATAAAATATATTGTGTTCTAGAAGTAGTGCATAGCTAAGTTGCATGAAGTAGAAAAGATATATATTTAAAACATACTTCATGATAATGCTTTAGATTTAATCAGCTTAACATAATCAACATATCTAAATTTAAGCTGGTTTGTATTCAATTCAAAACATAAAGCATTATGAACATATATTTAGATATTTCTCCCCCTTTTTGACAACATCAAAAAGATAGTGAAACATTAAGCACAAAGATAAGACTACTCAAATATTTCTTTTTCTTATTGTACTCTGATTTGCATGTCAAATTATTGCAAGGATATGAATCATATAACTCAAGGCAATAATATTAGAATAAGATTAATGAGCATAGATCAGAGCCAATTAAGATAGTTTCAGAGCAGAACACATCGAATGTGATTCCAAAGATAGTTTTCAAATTAAGTGTAGGTGGAATCTTTCTCAAGTTAATTCAAGAAGTACCATGAATGATATTCAAAGAAAGCGCGAATGGAAATCTAACCTCTCTTCAATAATAAGTATGAAAGCTTGTTCATTTAAGAGCTTTTGCCCAATATATTAAGTATTTTATCAACATGAGAGCAATTTAATTAATTTTCAGAGTATAAGATCAAAACTTATATACTTGAAAAACATATCATCATGTTGGATCATTAATTCTTAATGACTTCAAAGTTCTTTTATGATAATAAGAGCATTGGGACACAAATACCAAAATATGCAATTTTTGATACATCTTAGAGCTCATTTAAAGACTTTCTTTTATTTCTTTAGAAAATAAGCACAATTTGATACATAAAAATAGGAATTGGCACAAAATTGAAGTTCTAAGGAGCAAGCCAATTAGGACTCATTAGTGAATTTCAAAATAGATTTTCTAAGTGATACTCAAGAAAATTCAACACATTATTCTCCCCCTTTTTCATTAAGTTAGAGACTCTTAAGATCAACTGTTTGAATTGCAATTTGGTTCATGATTTATGCATAAGGTATATTAACCAAATAACAAGCCTCAAGGAGTATCATAAAGATTTTCAGATTTAAATTTCAGATGATACATATTGGAGAGCATTAGGATCACTTTTCACTTAGTAGACTTTCTCTCTCCTTTAGTTATAGATTTATGCAATTAAGTTCCATAAGATCTCTCCTTCTGAGATTTTCTTTCTTCCCCTCAATTGATCATTCCATTTAAGTGTTTAGAATTTGAAGATAATGTTCAGTAAAATTGTCAATCTCAAAAAAAATATATTTTCTACAAGTTTCAGCTTATTTTCATAAGACTCAATGTTTGAGATAAGACAACCTTTATAGAACTCATCTCAAGGTATAAACTCATTATATACTTAAAGCAAGTCTTGCAATATAAGGAGGTTCATTAAAATCTATCAAGGTATGAGATACTGAATATCTAAAGCTCCCCCTCAAAAGATGCATTCTTCTTTAATCATTCTTTTCTATTATTGAATTTCAGATTTTAGTGATAAACGTGAATAAAACTGAAATTCTATGATATCGAGAATGTAGAGTAATCTAGTATTATTCAAAATTTGTAGCAATTACTCTTTCTAATCCTTCAAGAACAAGTTATGCTTTCTCTTAATCTTAGAGAAAATGTATAGAAATATTAATCAGAAAATGATTCATTTGAAACTCAGTTTCTTTCAAAAGCATTTACATTTTCTTTCTTTTAGAATCATTTGAGTGAGCTGAAATATTTCTAGCTTTAAGATCATTTACTCTATATACATATTTTGATGGGAGTCTTTAAGAATGTAGGAGAGAAAAACATATAGATTATCATTGAGGTATATATATTTATAGAACTCAATTTCTTAATCACAGTTTTTGAGCAATGTATACATGAAACACAATAAATCTTTTTAATATCAAAATAAAATCATATATTTAGAAATTTTTGTTTGCAATCAAGATCATCGAAAGACACATCATTTGGACCAATATTGGTACACTCTAAAGATAAGTAATGATATGTTTCGGATGCGTATCGGAGCAATCAACCAAGGCATCAAAATTAATTCTATTTTTCTTTCATTAAGATTTTATTTAGAAATCATATTGAGTTTAAGCTTTTATATAAAATTAGATTCTGAATTTCATAAAGATTTTCAATAGAGGCTTTCAAAGTCATAATTTGAGATATGTATCTTCCACATTGTAGCTCATCTTAAATCATTATGATTGAAAACACATATTTCAATAATATTAGAGCACTTTCAGAATCTTTATATTTAATATTGAGTTTCGATACACGATGGAGGATATTTTAACAAGTGTTAGGACATTATGTATCAAAGTTAGGCAAGTAGAAAGATAGATCAAGATCAATTCATTTTGCCTAAATAGAAATATCCTTCTCTTCTTCTTTTTGCACATCTATTTAACTTTCAAAGATAAACGTGAATGACCAAACTGAAATAACAAGCATGTCAATGGTCAAAATCAATTCTTTTCAAATAAACTCTCCCTATTTAAACATACTCTTGCATTGATTTCAACCTTATTGTGTGTTTTCAAGTGATTAAAAATTTGACTTGATTCTTTTTATATACTTTCACTTGCTTTGTCTTTCATTTTTACTTTCTTATGCTCAATACTCTATTTGCTCCCTATCCGGTGGAGTTGGAAGGGGCACGAGGTACTACCAATAGCCTCCCTCTTGTGCCGTCCCTAATATGCCCTACACCGAATAGTTGGGTCTCATAGTGCCGGGTACTACCAGTAGCCTCCCCATTGGCACCATCCCTATGATGAGCAATATAGAAAGGTTAAACTATTTACTTTAAACTCTCCCTCTATTTAAGTGTAATTCATTACGGATTTTATCCTTCCAAAAGAATGCTCACACAAGTGCTGAATATATTATGCTTGTTTTGCTTTTTCTTAAGATTGGAGTATTTGCCTTTACTTAGATTTTACTTCTCTTGAATAATATCCATTATCTTTTCTTTATCTCTCTTTCTCTTTGTTATTCTCAAGTAATTTACTTGAAAGAGCAGAATAAAGAAATAATCAAATGTATCATATAGAGGTATATCATGCAAACAACATTTTCATTATGCTCAAGAATTCATAGCTTCTCACAAGTCATTTTAAATCAAAAATTTTAAGCATAAACTTGTGTAGTTCATGGTTATGACATAGGCAAAGATATATTTTAGTTTGGGCAAACCATGAAACAATTTCTAAAAGCATAAGTCAATCAATACATATATAGACATGATATCAAGAAATTAATAGTTAAAGACTTTAATCATGCCATAGTAAGATTTAAGTTAATGACTTTGCTCAGCTAATTTATGAGAGAGGTATCTAAAATTACCTAATCATTCTGCATTCTTCAAGTCAAATACCTACTAGATTTCTTATGTGTAACCTTTTGGCTGAAGAAAGTCCTCTCTCTTGTTTGCATGTGAATGTTTATTGTACCTTTTATGGAGGTGTCCTTCAACTTGGAATCTCTCATTTTCTTGCTCAAGGATCCTGCAAGCTCCTTTTCTTTCTTAAAAGAAAGTCATTAGTTTCTTCAAGATACAAAACATTCATCCACCATATTTTTAACTAGATGACTCAATATAAGATATGATACTAGTTGAATGTTGAGTCACTTTACTCAAGAGATTCCCTAAGTATAAGCAAGCACATATCACTTGAACTAAAGAGATGGTTTCATTAACCAATATGGTTTAAGTACAAGCATGTGAGACAATAGAAAGATTTATTAAGATCACATCAATTTCTTATTTTCAATATCAATTTAGCTTAGATTCTATTTGCTTAAGATAATTGTCAATAAGGCATGCTAGCTAAGTTTTGATCAAATTGCCTTAAACAATTGTTTCTATCAAAATTCAGATTATGATTCATTTGTTATCAATAAATTATGATTCATTAGAGTTAGATTGAAGTCTTGCACAAGGGCACATAATGATCACACAATCTGGTCTATTAGGTATATGATAAAATAATTATTCTATCATGCTTTTGATGCTTGTTCCAAATCACAAATTGCTTTATCATATTTGTAATGAATGTTTTCAAATAAGGTGGTTATTTTACATAGATTTCCTTTTTTTTTAAATGAAATAACCACATAGGAGTGTATTCTACACATTCATTTGTCAGAATATAAAGCTCATAAAGCAAGCAAATGATAATGGTGATCTTTTACTTCTAATCATGCAAGAATTTCATCAAGATCTTTTCTTGATTTAGTCTTTTAGTAGTTATCAATTTTTCTTCATTAAGTGCATTTCTAAAGAACTCAATTTGGTTCTAATTATTAACAAGTTTTCAGATTGTTATATGTAAAAGATTAACCATATACATATATAATTTGATTTTAGTATTTTGATAATAAATCATTAGTCTCATAAAGAATAAACTGAATTGATATTTCTTCAACTAGAATCTTTTCATTCTATACGCATTGCTTGATGAATGATATCGAAGGATAGAAATATCTTTATCAGATTTGGCATTATTTTCAAAAGAACATATCAAGCATAACGTGTATGACTGAAAAATATGAAAGATATGCAATGGTTCATTTTCCATTTTTCAGAAGATCAAAAGGAGTTTTCATCAAAAATTGATCTAATAGAAATCATATGTATGACAAGCAGTGATGATAGCTTTTAAAATGACTATCATACACAATTGTCTTTTTCATTTCTTCAAGAATTCTATTAACCCTATTTTACTTATGGTGTTCTTGGTGCAGAAACAATTGCATTCAATATTATTTTCTGTGCACAACTTAATACACAATTGGTTTTCAACACTATGCCATGATACTTCTTTATTTTCATAGTTTGCAAACCTTTTTCATTTGATCCCTTTTTGTGAGTTTGTGCCAATGCAGAAAATATTTCAATTTAAGTGCCAAGAACAAAACCAATGTAAGCTGTTGAAAACTTAGTGTTGGAAACAACATCTTTAGATTTAGAAATTGGTTTTTGTTTGTTTCCTTAGTTAATATGCATAGCAAACTTTGACCTTGTAGAAGATAATCTAAGTAAACCAATGACAAAGTCTTTTGAAATTAAATCCATACTCGCATGAGTTGATATTATATGCCAAAGATGGTTTCTTTAATCTTGGTATTTATAGTGCATATATTCAAAGGCATACCAAGTACACATTTTCATATCTATGATCAATAAACAATAATGCCATGGATAAAAGCTCTCAATCAAGCATATAGAGAATTCATAGAGTTATTCTTAATAAATTGATTAATCATCTAGCAACTTATCCAACAATAAGTAAAGTATAATATAGAAAGATGGAGAAATTTGAAGTTATTTCTTCTATTTTAATTATTTTTCTTGTTTACATTTAAGTTCCATTCTTCAACATGTGTCTAGAATACCCATTGTTCAGATAATATCTTTTATTAGAACCTTGGAGAGCTAGACACACCTACTGAAAAATAATCAGATTTTCAACTTAGGAACCCAAACTCTTTTGGGTCCTTGCAGGTTAGCTATTATTGTTCCTTTTGGAACCCATATTTTCTTAATAGCTATTTTGTCCATAGGCCTGTAGATTTTAGGATTACAAGATGTGTATTTCTGCATATTCTTGTTAAATTTAACAGTCATAGATTTAACATAAGTAGATGATGAATTTTTAATTTTCTGATTTTGTTCATTAGGTTCATTGAATTTATGAAAAACTATTTCAGGATGAGCAAAAGGGATTTTAATTAACTTTTGTTCATCATATTTATAAAAATCTGTTTTAGGATAGGCAATGGAGGATTTAACAACTGTATTCTTGAAAGATTTTTGGATGTACCATGGTTGATATCCCAATCTAACTTTGTCAAATTCAGCTCTTTGATTATTTATCATTAGGTTCAATTTTTCAGAGCTGAAAGTAAATCTTTCAATAATAGGTTTTAATTTGTCAACTTTTTTAGTTAATCTTCTGTTATCTTCTGAAAGTAATTCATTACTTTTCTTAAGTTTATCATGGCTTTCGGTGAGAAGTTGATTTCTTTGATTTAGTTCTTTATTTTCTTTAATTAAGATTTCAGTTTTATTAGTTAGTTTCAGTTGTTCATCTATTAGGATTTGATTTTCATTCTTTAAGTTCTTGTTCTTACAAATAAGTTTCTTATATTCTAAATACAAATCAGAAAAGACATCGTGAAGTTCATCAAATGTAAAAGTTCTTTCAGTTTCAGCACGTACCTCATGTGCCACGAAGCATGGATGATACTGCTCTTCTTTTACACATGATGTTTCAGATTTGTTAGTGCATTCATATTTGTCTTCAAGCATATTCCATATTTCTTTAGCAGTCATGCAAGAAGATATGCAATTAAACTCATTCCTATCTAATGCACAATATAATAGGTTCATGGCTTTTGAATTTTGTTGAACCATTTTCTCATTATGACTAGTGTTTGTTTGTGTTCCATTGACTATAATACTCCATAGATTATAATCAAGTGATTGTATAAAAATGCGCATGCGTGCTTTCCAATGTGTATAGTTTATGCCATTAAATAGTGGAGGTGTATCAATTAATTGTCCTTCTCCTAGAAAACTATCTATTTGAGTTGTCATGATCTTTGGCTCTTGATCGTGAGATCAATAATTAATCTTAGAGCACCTGCTCTGATACCACTTGTTGCCCAGTAGATACAACCCAAGAGGGGGGGTGAATTGGGTCTTTTAAAACTTTTAGACTACTTCTAAAACTTTTCAATTAATTATGCTAAGTTGTATAGATGCACAGTGAAATTTAAACTTAGCAACAGTTTGATGTATAGAATGTGACTTGATTGAATATGCTTGCAACTAAAGGATGCGCGGATAAGAGTTAAGCAAGCAATTTATCTAAGTAAGTAAGTGAGTAAGTTAGACAATGACAAGAGGCATTACAAACACAACAAACATATAGTGGTTCGGTGCACCCCAGCACCTACATCCACTCCCCAAGACCTCTTGGGAATTTTACTATAATCCTACAGATTACAGCCGGTTGTTTTACAAGCTCACAACCCAACTTGTTGTTTTGCGAGATAACAACGAACTCGGTCGGTTTTCACAGGCTCACCGACTAGAACCAACCGATTGTTTTTCCTGGTTCACAATCAAACCCAGTTGGTTTTCCCACAGGCTCACCAACCACAACCTTACAACGATTGTTTTTCGGGTTCACAATCAACCCAGTTGATTTTTCCAAAGGCTCACCAACCACAACCTAACACCGTTGGTTTTTCCTTTGGCTCACCAACAAACCTTAACCCCTTGATTCAATCCCTTGATTGAATCAAGTTACAAGATATTAAAACAAAGGTTAAAACAGATCAAAGCTTCTTAAACAAGCAAATGTAACAATATAAACAAATAGAGTAAAGAGAAGCCCTCAAACGAGTTTTGAAGATAAGGGAGCTCGGCTTCTTCTTTACTTGACCCTCTTCTGATTTGGCACGAAGTAGAGGATCTCCGAGGCAGCACACGGATGGAGAGGAAGCTTTGGGATTCACTTGGATGCTCTTCTTCTCTCTATTTCGCTTTGGATGGCCCTTTTGTGCTTATGGAGGATTTCCCTTGTAATCTCTTTGAGATCTCTTCTCTAAATGTTCTCTCCCACTTCCATCCTTTCTTTCCTAGCTCTCCTCTTGATTTTATAGCTTTAGATGTCGTTGAAACAGAAATCTAGCCGTTAGAGACAAAAATAGAGCCGTTATGCACAGTCTGCAACTCCTGACAAAGCTTCCGTTGGGATCGGAGTCGACTCGCGCGATCTGGAGTCGACTGGCCTGTTGCAGGAGTCGACTCGTGCTTTTCTGGAGACGGCTCGGCAACTGTTCAAAATTCGAATTAAAGTGCTGTCTCGACTGGGAGTCGACTCGACTTGTCCCGGAGTCGACTCCCCAAAGTCTGAAGCTGACCTGGCACTCTTGGAGTCGGCTCATCCCAAGGAATCCATGGATGCATTTTTCAACTTTGCTCACTCGAGTCGACTCGGAAATTCTGGGAGTCGACTCGGTGCTCAGAGTCCGAACTCCCGAGCTTCTGTCTTTTGGCTCGTGCTGTCTCGGAGTCGACTCGAACTGTCTCGGAGTCGACTCGGCCCTCAGTATCCAAAAAACGGTCTTCTGTCTTTTGGGGTCGCGCTGTCTTGGAGTCGACTCGGACTTTGCGGGAGTCGACTCGGCTCTCAGTGTCTGAAATTGTCTCTCTGACTTTTTGCTTGTTTTCCTCTGGGAGTCGACTCTAGCTTCCTTAGGAGTCGACCTGCCAGCCATCGGAGTCGACTCGAGTTCTTCAGGAGTCGACTCGGCTCTCAGAGTCCAAAATAGCCTCTCTGTGTTTCTGTCTTGTTACTCCCTGGAGTCGACTCGAGGACTATTCTTTTGAATTTTCCTTTGAATTTGCTCGTCCAACTTGAGTCCTTTGAACTTGAAACTTGGGCCAATGAAGTGTAACTTTCTTCCAACTTTTCTTGAGAGCTTTGGAGGCCTTCTTGTGTTCTTCCAACTTGCTATGTTCCTTGCAAAATAAATATCTTTCTCCTTGCAACACAAACATTAGTATTTATACTTCCAGGTTTTTGTGATCATCAAAATCAATCTTTAAATCAATCTTTGGGTCATCAAATTTATTCTTGGATTAACATGCAAATTGGCTACAAGCTTAATAAGCATTTAAATAGAAATTCACAAAAGCAATTTGGGAATAATCCATCTTCAGTTGGCATGAAATGTCTACCCTAATCTAAGGTGGTAGCACACCGCATCTTCCTTAAGCATGGACTATCTTATATTTACTTAGTGATCATGAAGAACAGTTGTATAAACTACCCATTTAAAATCACAGAAATTAAACATGAAATAAAAGAAGATATTCATTAAAAACAATAAGTTCATACAACTTCAAGAATATAAAATAAAATCTAAAACCCGTGTTCCTTTGTTAGGGTTGCATCCAACCCTGGAGAGGAGATCAGCCTTCCATGAAGTCGTGGGTGACAGCAGCAGTGGCACAGCAGCGGGCTCCCATTTCTTCATTCTCTTCCTTCGACGACTCCCCTCTTATCATTTCATTTCTTTTCTCTTTTTTTTTTTTTGTGGGAAGTAATTCCCAGAATATCCCAAACTATTATCTCTCCCTTTACTTCTTCTTCTTCCTGTGGGATTTGGCCTCCGAGAGATGATGGGAGCAGCCCCCGGTGGGGGAAGAGGGAATGCCCCCCGGTGGGGGGAGAAGGATGCCCTTCTCGGTTCACACCTGGGCCTTTTATAGGCTGCAACTCCCCCTCTATTCCTGGTTGAGAGGAGATGAGGATGAATCACGGAGAATACGCGGGAGGTTACAGGGACTGGAGCTTATCCGGGAGAAGATTGGGATGATGAGAACGGACACTGGGAGAATCTGTGGACGATGGAGCAGGGGAGATGAAATCATCCGTGGAGGGAAGAGGCCTTGAATCGCGGACGGGAGGGAAGACACGCGGAGGAAACGCCTGAAGCTGCTTCGCGGAGACGTGGACGGCTTGATTCTCTGGATCCATGGTCGTGAAGCTCGCGATTGGAAGATCCAAATCCTGTTCCGCGGAAGCAGGGGATAAGGAAAAAGTGTTCTTTTGTGATGCTCGGGATGATGACCTGATCCGTGATGACGTGAAGATACAGATACTGGGAAGAGAATGGAATGAAGGAGCTGGGAGGTAAGATCGGATCCTGAGTTCGGTGGGAACAGGGGATTCGGAGAACGAAGCAAGGCTGGAATTGTGTGCGTGGATATGGATGAAACGAATCCGGAAGAAAAGGATCACGGGATAAGCCTTCATCCGGCTGGGAGCAGATCTTTGGATGATGCGGACTGATGGATTACGAATGGGATGCTGGGAATTTGGCTGAGAGGTGATAGAAACAGGGGAGATGAATATGTTGGGATTTGGGTTCATCCAGATGGGGCTCTGTTTCATGGAAGGAGCTTTGGATGCGGAACTGTGAATGGTATGCAAACGGGATGGAGATACGATGGGAGTTTGGGACTTCGTTAACGGGATCTGGGATGGCTGGGGGATGATTCGGAAGCATGGGAGAAACACACGGACGCTGGGATGAAAATGGAGTTGATCCCGAACGAGAGGATCTGGGAGGATCAAAGCTAATCCGGAGGACTCCTTTGACTGGGAACAGGGGAGATGGGTTTTAGTTGGGAACGTGATTCGTGGAAGCTTTGGAATGTTGGGACATTTGGGAATCCAGCTGGGATCAGTCCGGAAGAAGAGGGAATGAATTCATGAGCTGGGGACGATCCTTCACGGATGGAATGGAGTTTGGATTCGGAAGTTGGGAGGAAGCGAAAGAAGCTGGGAAGAACTTACGGACAACTGGGAGGAAATGCCGGAGTGCGTGATGCGTGGGAGGAATCCATCACGGGTGAGGATGGATCATAACAGGATGAAGGGAGTTCTTTGGACGAGCTCTGTTCGTTGGACACAGGTGATCCCATGCGAATGCAGAGCAAGGGAGATAATTCGTGGATTTGATTTGGCTTAGTTGGGAAGATGGGAATTGAACTGTTTGAAGCAGAGGAATTAATCCTATTCGGCTGGGAAGATGTCCATTCGAGACCATTTGGGTGGGAAGAGGTTCACATGCCTATTAAATTCGGGAGGAATCACATAAAAGGTGGAATGCACAGTGGACGGCTATTCTGCTAAAGCAGGAAATACCGTGAGTTGGTTTGAGTGGACTTGTGAAATAGTTTGGGCATCATCCAATTGAATTTGACTTGACCTGCATTCATTAGGCTCAATCAATAAATAATTAAATCAACTCGAATTACCTCTTATAATTTATTAAAATGTAATGATGAAGGTAACACATTTTTTTGGTTAAATTTATAAAATATGTGAATTAAAATAATGGTAAGTGCTATGAAAAAGAGGATAATTTATGTATTATTTAGCACTTATCACACCCCCCAACCTACATTTTGCTAGTCCTCGAGCAAAATAATAAAAAAAAACTAACTCACTTTCGCAGGAATCGCGATTGCATTTACCGTATGCAATAAGGCTTTAAATCCCTAGGTGGCCCTAGTGGACGAGTTTTGTCTCGTGAGGGTTTCCGGCTCAAATACCCACAAACTGTTGTCGAAAGAATTTATTTTATTGTTTTATAAAATCTAATTTCAAATGCCTTAATGTCAAGAATTTCAAAAGCACACAAAGTTTTAATTACTAAGTCAGCCCAAATCCTAGGTCAGTATGCAACTTAAGTTGAAGTCATTAAGTTTCTGTTAGGAAGTTGTAAGGCTAATTTATACTTAGGTGCTCGGTGATATCTGGATCATACACAAGCTAAGGCTTTGGATTCTCCAAAATACTGCTAAAGCTAGTAGTTTCCAAGAATTGGTCAGATAAGACCTAATCACTGATTCAAAATCATCCTATCTTGCAGGATTTCGAGAGTTGTGGATGTTTACTTTAATACCTCATGGGCTTTATCTGTAATATTTCAGTTTACTCGAATTTTTACAACGGTGGCTTTCACACTATCGTCTCTTTCAAGGTCAATATTATTTTTGCTTTTTTTATATATATATTTTTTGTATTTATAAATAAATTATGCACTTTTACTCTTGTAATGATTCCTCCATGTAGCGAGCATTCAGTCAACACTCCCACACCAGATGGCATTAGGTGTTAGGCATCAAGACTCCCCTACGGACCTATGCTCGGATTCCTCATACAAGCCCGCTGACCTTTGACAATAGGTAGCCCTTTTCGATGTACCTGACTAAATTCACTCTTTTTTTCTCTTTTTATTTATTTATTTATTTATTTCAGAAGATAATAGTGAATTAGATAGGTATGATTCATCGGGACTCAAGGTTGCTACCAGACTTAACAACATAATGTTGAACCTAACCCTTAGAAGGCAGGCCATGTGTGTTGTGAAATTTCAAAGTAAAAATTATCTTACAACTCGCTAAAAGAACTTCTAATAAAAAGAACTCAAATTGTCTTACTCCTGACTAGTCATTGGGCTTTTTAGATTTTATATACTTTGTACATTTATCATTTCAGCACTAAGACATAGAAATTAGGTTCATTTTTTTTCGAAAAACTTATTCAATAATGCAAAAATGCAAAAAAATTTTTATAAAATTCGAATCTTATATTATAAAATTCGAATCTTATACCCCCCAACCTAGATCAGACATTGTCCTCAATATTTTTTTTTGAAGATATTATATTATTATTATTATTTTATATTATTTTATTTTGGACGAAAATATGATGCATATGGAGGATAGAAGCATTTTACCGTAGTTGCATCAGTAATATGAGGGATCCTATTAAGAAAATAATAAAAAAAATGCAAAAATAACCTGCGAAAATTGGGTTACCTCCCAATAAGCGCTAAGTTTAACGTCTTCAGCCAGACTCAACGCATCCTTATCAAATCATACCGGGTATAGTTGATTCTAATGTTCTGATCTTAGCTCGAATATTCCTAAGGGTCCGTTCTATTTCAGGGTCAAAAGATAATAGTTCAGGAGATCTAGAACGACACCCTAGCATGCACCAATACTCTTTTGATCAGTCACGTACAGTCAAGCATGCACAAAAAGAAAAATACATCAAATCATTGTATTTTTCCTAAAATCATTAGACAGCTCCTAACTGGTTTGAAGAGGGCACCTAAGCCTCCAATCTGGTCTAATGAACTTAGTTGACCAGGTAAGCTCCCAGGTAAGTAGGGGGGTCACGATGCGTTCGCAAAGGTCCCACTTAAAAACCACTTACCTCGAACAGATGAACTGTCTCCCTTAAGGGACAAAGCTTGCCTAGACATTAACTGAGCCACAGAGTGAAATTGATGCAACTTTCGGTGATCTTCGTCCTATTGAGCTCGAATGTCCCTAGGAGCCAACGTCTAATTGATTTTAATTAAAGTGATAGCTATGTGAGAATTGATTCACCTAATTTGGGCAAGAATTTGGTGATGAAATCGAGTTCTTATCTTATTGGGGTGATTGCCCTTACTATGTGCGGATTAATTGGTGTATGTGTATCAAGCATGCATTCACACTTTTTGCTGAATTTAAAATTAAACAATCACCACAAAATTTCAAGCTAATTGAGAATTAATTTAAATAAGAAAGGTTTAGAGGTTACCAAAGGAAATTTTTCCAACAATTTTTTATTTTAAAGCAAACCTCTACAGCATTCTTTTTCCAGTAGTTCCCTTTTGATCGTCCCAAATTTTCTCTTCGATTCCTGATCAAATAATACCAAAAGAAAAATAAAAAATTAGTAAGAGAGAGAAAGGAGATAAGGGAAGTAAAAAAAAATAGAAAATATTTTTATTTTATTTTAGATATATATCTTATTATTATTTTTATTTTATTTTTATTTTTTATGAAAAAAAATTTATAAAAAGAAAAACAACTATGCTAGCAATCCCCGGCAACGGCGCCAAAAATTGATAGTCAATTTTAAAGACCACGCAATAGCACGTATCTAGTAGGATAGTGATTACGGGTATCGATCCACATGGATTGGGGTACAGTTGTTTTCTTAAAAAAAATTTTAAAAGGAAAAGTTTGTGAAAAAAATTAAACTAAGAAATTTAGTAAAAGAAAATGCAATTAAAAGGATATCAGTTTAGGGAACCTAGGGCAAGGAATTCACCACTAACATCGGAACAAGGATTAATTGTATTTTAATTTATTCTTGAATTAACATACAAATTGGCTACAAGCCTAATAAGCATTTAAATAGAAATTCACAAAAGCAATTTGGGAATAATCCATCTTCAGTTGGCATAAAATGTCTACCCTAATCTAAGGTGGTAGCACACCGCATCTTTCTTAAGCTTGGACTATCTTATATTTACTTAGTGATAATGAAGAACAGTTGTATAAACTTCCCATTTAAAATCACAGAAATTAAACATGAAATAAAAGAAGATATTCATTAAAAACAATAAGTTCATACAACTCCAAGAATATAAAATAAAATCTAAAATCCGTGTTCCTTTGTTAGGGCTGCATCCAACCCTGGAGAGGAGATCAGCCTTCCATGAAGTCGTGGGTGACAGCAGCAGTGGCACAGCAGCGGGCTCCCATTTCTTCATTTTCTTCCTTCGGCGACTCCGCTCTTATCATTTCATTTCTTTTCTCTCTTTTTTTTTTTTTGTGGGAAGTAATTCCCAGAATATCCCAAACTATTATCTCTCCCTTTACTTCTTCTTCTTCCTGTGGGATTTGGCCTCCGAGAGATGATGGGAGCAGCCCCCGGTGGGGGAAGAGGGAATGCCCCCCGGTGGGGGGAGAAGGATGCCCTTCTCGGTTCACACCTGGGCCTTTTATAGGCTGCAACTCCCCCTCTATTCCTGGTTGAGAGGAGATGAGGATGAATCACGGAGAATACGCGGGAGGTTACAGGGACTGGAGCTTATCCGGGAGAAGATTGGGATGATGAGAACGGACACTGGGAGAATCTGTGGACGATGGAGCAGGGGAGATGAAATCATCCGGTGGAGGGAAGAGGCCTTGAATCGCGGACGGGAGGGAAGACACGCGGAGGAAACGCCTGAAGCTGCTTCGCGGAGACGTGGACGGCTTGATTCTCTGGATCCATGGTCGTGAAGCTCGCGATTGGAAGATCCAAATCCTGTTCCGCTGAAGCAGGGGATAAGGAAAAAGTGTTCTTTCGTGATGCTCGGGATGATGACCTGATCCGTGATGACGTGAAGATACAGATACTGGGAAGAGAATGGAATGAAGGAGCTGGGAGGTAAGATCGGATCCTGAGTTCGGTGGGAACAGGGGATTCGGAGAACGAAGCAAGGCTGGAATTGTGTGCGTGGATATGGAAGAAAAGGATCACGGGATAAGCCTTCATCCGGCTAGGAGCAGATCTTTGGATGATGCGGACGGATGGATTACGAATGGGATGCTGGGAATTTGGCTGAGAGGTGATCCAGAAACAGGGGAGATGAATATGTTGGGATTTGGGTTCATCCAGATGCGGCTCTGTTTCATGGAAGGAGCTTTGGATGCAGAACTGTGAATGGTATGCAAATGGGATGGAGATACGATGGGAGTTTGGGACTTCGTTAACGGGATCTGGGACGGCTGGGGGATGATTCGGAAGCATGGGAGAAACATACGGACGCTGGGATGAAAATGGAGTTGATCCCAAACGAGAGGATCTGGGAGGATCAAAGCTAATCCGGAGGACTCCTTTGACTGGGAACAGGGGAGATGGGATTTAGTTGGGAACGTGATTCGTGGAAGCTTTGGAATGTTGGGAGATTTGGGAATCCGGCTGGGATCAGTCCGAAAGAAGAGGGAATGAATTCATGAGCTGGGGACGATCCTTCACGGATGGAATGGAGTTTCGATTCGGAAGTTGGGAGGAAGCGAAAGAAGCTGGGAAGAACTTACGGACAACTGGGAGGAAATGCCGGAGTGCGTGATGCGTGGGAGGAATCCATCATGGGTGAGGATGGATCACAACAGGATAAAGGGAGTTCTTTGGACGAGCTCTTTTCGTTGGACACAGGTGATCCCATGCGAATGCAGAGCAAGGGAGATAATTCGTGGATTTGATTTGGCTTGGTTGGGAAGATGGGAATTGAACTGTTTGAAGCAGAGGAATTAATCCTATTCGGCTGGGAAGATGTCCATTCGAGACCATTTGGGCGGGAAGAGGTTCACATGGCTAGTAAGTTCGGGAGGAATCACATAAAAGGTGGAATGCACAGTGGACGGCTATTCTGCTAAAGCAGGGAATATTGTGAGTTGGTTTGAGTGGACTTGTGAAATAGTTTAGGCATCATCCAATTGAATTTGACTTGACCTGTATTCATTAGGCTCAATCAATAAATAATTAAATCAACTCGAATTACCTCTTATAATTTATTAAAATGTAATGATGAAGGTAACACATTTTTTTGGTTAAATTTATAAAATATGTGAATTAAAATAATGGTAAGTGCTATGAAAAGAGGATAATTTATGTATTATTTAGCACTTATCAGACCTCAACACAAGTTGAATCGACTTCAGAATGGCGATAAACAGAAGATGGAAAGGAGTTAAAACTTGCCCTTTCATGAGTCGACCCTAGTAGATCACAAGTATACCCAAGCAAACACTAGTCGACCCCAAAGATAGACGAGTCGACCTTACAGTAGCCATAGGTAAAAGACAAAAAGCAGCAAAAATGAGCACTTTCTCATGTTAAACCCTGAAGAAGAAGGGTCGACTCTAGAAGATCATGAGTTGACTCCTGAAGAAGTCGAGTCAACCCATCTACATTTGACAACAGTAACGATTAGTTTTTCTATGAAAATAGAATGACCATATTCATTCTCAACAACTATTTCAATCTCTCCAATGGCTAGAAATGGCTCTCGAATAATTATTCAAGCTATAAAATCTTCCAAATTGAATTGGATAAGTAGAGGATCAAGAAAAGTGAGTAGATGAGGTAAAAGAAAAGGAATACAAGTTAACCACCACTTCTAATGCTTCAATTTGAGAAGTGACTATTTAAAAAAGAGTTTCTAAATATTCAGAGATAGCTTTAACTTCCAATCACTGAGTTCCACCACAACATCAAGAGCAAGCAAGAAAAAGGAAAAGAGCTAATTCTCTTCACCAAGATCTCAACTTTCAAAGCAATCAAATTCAAGCTACAATAGCATTAATCCTTTGTAGAGATTATTTTGTATTCAATTTTCTATCTTTCTTTTGTGCACAAGATTAGGGAATCTCGTGTCGGATATTTAGTGTGGCTAGCACCGTGAAAAAATAGCTACCATGTAAGGTTTGGTTGTACCGAAGAAACAGCTTGGTTGCAGTCGATTAGCCTATCAAATCGACTAAGTTTTGCTGACCTTGAAAATTAACAAAGAGTTCCAAAGTGTTGGAACTTGAAGTTGGTCTAGTTGTACCGGCAAAATAGCTTGATTTTGGTTGATTGCCAAAAAAATCAACTGGGTTTAGTTGTGAGCCTAGAAAACAACTATAAATTATAGTAAAATTTCTAAGAAGGAAATCTTGGGGAGGGATGTAGAAGCGAAGTTTGGCTCTGAACTACTATAAAAATTTTGTATTTTAGTTGTTTGTGCTTGTTCTCATCTTGTGCATTAATTTGTCACTGGTTTTACTGTACATATGTGGAGTGATTGATTATAACCCTATTTGATTTTGATGAGCTCAAAGCATTTGAGTATATCTTTTGTTTACTAATGAATTCAATCAAGTGTTTCAGTGAAAATCTTGTCTAAGTGTTTCTAGATTTGGTTCAAGATATTTTGGATAAGTTAAGAAGTCAGTTTGAACCAAAGTCTGAGACTCGAGTCGACTCCGGGATATTACGAGTTGACTCCAAGCGTATCAGAAGCACTGGCACGGGCTCGAGTCGACTCCGGAACATTACAAGTCGACTCCGACTGAGAACAGACAGATGAACAGAAAGACACAATTTATAACCTGTCAGCGAGTCGACTCCTGAAGTGCGCGAGTCGACTCCAATGCTTACCGAGTCGACTCCGGAGTAGTTTGAGTCGACTCCAGGGAGTTACAGACAAAAAGTCAGAGAGCAAGTTTCGACCCTGAGAGCCGAGTCGACTCCTGAGGAACGCGAGTCGACTCCGATGGTTGGCAGGTCGACTCCAAAGAAAGCGAGAGTCGACTCTCAGTTGTATTCAAGGCAAAAGTCAGAGAGCAGTTTTCGGACACTGAGATCCGAGTCGACTCCCGCAATGCGCGAGTCGACTCCGAGACAACGCGACCCCAAAAAGACAGTAGACCCAAATTGTTGTCTCTGAGAGCCGAGTCGACTCCAAGAGCTCGAGTCGACTCCAAGGCAGCGCTACACCAAAAAGGCAGAAGACTGAGTTTCGGAAACTGAGAGCCGAGTCGACTCCGGAACAGTTCGAGTCGACTCCAAGACTGGACGAGCCAAAAGACAGAAGATAGGGAGTTCGGGCTCTGAGCGCCGAGTCGACTCCCAGGACTGTCGAGTCGACTCGAGTGGGCCAAGTTGAAAAATAGCTCCATGAATTCCATGGGATGAGCCGACTCCAAGAATGCCAAGTCAGCTCCAGTTTTTGGCGAGTCGACTCCGGGTTAAGTCGAGTCGACTCCCAGTCGAGGAGGTCACTTTAATTCAAATTCGGAACAGTTGCCGAGCCGACTCCAGAAAAGCATGAGTCGACTCCTGTTACAGCCGAGTCGACTCCAGATCGCGCGAGTCGACTCCGACCCCAACGGACACATTGTCAGGATGTGCAGAGTGTGCAGAATGGGCAGAAAAATGTGTCTAACGGCTAGTTTTCCGTGGGGGATGGCTTAAATAGCCACAGAGGACTGTAGCAAGGAAAAGAAGTACCATTCCACTCAAAGAAATCAAGCATCCTTTCTCTGCAAACTGATTTCAACGAAAAAGAAGAAAGAGGGCCATTAACTCCATTCAACCGACTCTTCCCAGCATTAAAAGAAGTCTCCTCCTGCCTTCAAGTCTTCCAGATTTTCAAGAGAAGACCCAAAGTTCAAGAAGCCCTTCTCTTCTCCAACTCAAACGTGTTTGAGGGCTCTTAACTTTACTCTTATTAATATCGCTGTATATCTGCTTTTTAGAAGCTCTATTTTTTTTTCTATTTGTCTTTGTTCATTCCATCTTGTCCTTACTTGATTCAATCAGGGGATTGAATCAAGGGTATATAGGTTTGTTGGTGAGCCTAGGTTGAAACCAACGGTGTAAGGGTTTGATTGTGATCCCGGAAAAACAATCGGGGTGGTTCTAGTCGGTGAGCTTGGAAAAACCGACCGATTTCGTTGTGACCTCGTAAAACAACAAGTTTGGTTGTGAGCTTGGAAAACAACCGGCTGTAATCCGAGGGGTTATAGTGAATTCCCAAGTAAGACTTGGGGAGTGGACGTAGGAGCAAGGGTTAGCTCCGAACCACTATAAAAACATTGTGTTTGTGATTGCTTGTGTCTCTCTCTCTTACTCTCATTTCACTCACAGCACATAGCAACTAATTAATCATCTTGCAACAGTATTAATTAGTCATCCACAAACGTTTTAATTGCAAAATTATTTTAAAACCCAATTCACCCCCCCCTCTTGGGTTGTCTATCTGGGCAACAAGTGGTATCAGAGCCTAAACTCTTCTACCCTAAGAGTAAAAGATCAAAATGAGAACCCCATTTGGATCTTCCCACATTGAGGGTCAGTCCACCCAAAGACCCCCATTCTTTAATGGATCCGACTACTCATATTGGAAGGCTAGGATGAGAATATTTATCCAAGCCCAAGACTATGAGATGTGGACCATTATATTAAATGGACCATACATCCCATCCATCTATGTAGAGGGTGTCATTGTACCCAAACTTGAAAAGGATTGGGATGACCATGACATGAGAAAGGCACAACTCAATGCCAAAGCAATGAATGTGCTTTACTGTGCATTAGATAGGAATGAATTCAATAGGGTCTCTACTTGCAATTCTGCAAAAGAGATTTGGGAGAGACTCGAAGTGACCCATGAGGGCACGAATCAAGTCAAAGAATCCAAAATAAATATATTGGTTCATAAGTATGAACTATTTAAGATGGATTCTAATGAAACAATCACTTGCATGTTCACTAGATTTATTGACATTGTCAATGGCCTAAAAAGCCTTGGCAAAAACTATACTAACAGTGATCTTGTCAGAAAGATTCTTCGCTGTCTACCAAGGTCATGGAAAGCCAAAGTAACGGCAATCCAAGAAGCCAAGGACCTGAACAAGCTACCACTTGAGGAGCTTATTGGATCCCTAATGACGCACGAGCTAACAATGAAGCAACACAGCGAAGAAGAGTCCTCCCATAAGAAAAAGGTAATAGCTCTCAAATTTACATCATCTAACAAAGACTTGTCTTGCAGTGGCAGCAGTGAAGAAGAAGATCATGAGGGAGATGATGATGAGGCTCTTCTCGTGCGTAAGTTCAGAAGATTCATCAACCGGAAGAAATCCTCACATCAAAGGAGAGGCCCCTCAAATTCCTATCACAAGGATAAAGGTAAGGAAAGAAAAAATGAGGGGATCAGTTGTTATGAGTGCAAGAAGCCGGGGCACTTCAGAGCTGAGTGTCCCTTGCTGAAAAAGGGGAGCAAGTACAAGAAGAAGAAAGTCCTCGTCTCCACCCTATCGGACTCCGACACCTCATCATCATCATCGGATGAAGAACAAGAAGAAAAGGCAAATCTGTGTTTTATGGCCAACGACAATGAGGTAACATCCGCACCACATTTAGATTTTACTTTCGATGAATTATATGATGCTTTCAATGAATTAATGGATGAATACAAAACAATAAAACGTTAAAAACAAAGAACTAAAAGTAACTAACCAAACTCATCTCCATAAGTATGATTCATTAGTTAAGGATAAAGATGTTCTTATCAAAGAAAATGCAGAACTTAAAACAAGCAACCAAATCTTGATACAAAAGAATAATACCTTAACTAAAGAAAATGAAAGGCTGAACAAAGAAACATTAGAACCCAAAATAATAAACATATAAATGAGAGTCTCACAAAAGAACTAAATGATCTAAAAACAGAAAAACAAAAATTGACACTAGAACTTGAAAAATACAAGCCCATTGTAGAAAAAATTTACATATAGCTCAGAAAAATTAGAGATGATACTTAATAGTCAACGAGCTGTATTCAATAGAGCGGGTTTAGGGTATAAACCTAAAAATAAGCAAAAACTCCTTAGTAACTTCTTTGTTAAAGCAGGGGAAAGTAAAACTAAGAAAATAACCTGTTTTTGTTGTGGAAACTTTAGGACATAAAGCAAATGTATGTGATTATAGGAAAGGAAAAACTAAAAGAAAAATTAAAAGAATTTGGGTTCCAAAAGGAACCAACCACTACTAACCATGAAGGATCCAAGAAAACTTGGATACCTAAAACTATATGATTTGCTTGTGTAGGAGTGTCTTGCAGCCAAAGTCGACAAAAATTGTTGGTACTTGGACAGTGGCTGCTCAAGACACATGACGGGTGACAAGGATCAATTCTTCACCCTTGAAGCTAAGAAGGGAGGTGCTGTGACTTTTGGAGACAATAACCAAGGTCACATCATTGGTATAGGTAAAGTACAAATTATCCTTCAACTTTTATTGATAATGTTCGATATGTTGATGGTCTTAAGCATAATCTACTAAGCATTAGTCAATTGTGTGATAGAGGTTATGATGTTATGTTTAAACCATCACTATGCATCATAACAAACCCAAATGACAATAGTTTAGTTTTTAAAGGAATAAGACATGGAAATGTGTATGTTGTAGACCTTGAGGATCTTGCCAAACATAACCCATGTTTAGTTGTTAATGAAACTAAGAAAAATGATGCTAGTTGGTTATGGCACCGTAAGTTAGGTCATGCAAGCATGGACACCATATCAAAACTAGTTAAAAGAGATTCCGTGATAGGTTTGCCAAAACTAAAGTTTGAAAAGAATAAAATATGTGAAGCATGTCAATTTGGCAAACAATCAAGGAACTCCTTTAAATCTATAAATTGTGTCTCTACCTCTAGACCTCTAGAATTACTACACATGGACCTATTCGGACCAACTAGAACCACAAGTCTAGGTGGAAATAAATATGGTCTAGTTATCGTAGATGATTATTCTAGATACACTTGGGTCATGTTCTTAGGTCATAAGGATCAAGCATTTTTAATTTTCAAGAAATTTCATAAAGAAGTAACAAATGCTAGAGACACTTCAGTCATAGCTATTAGAAGTGACCATGGAACCGAATTTGAAAATCATTTATTTGATGAGTTTTGTAGTAAAAAGGGGATAACTCATAATTTTTCTGCACTTAGGACACCACAACAAAATGGAGTTGTGGAAAGGAAAAATAGAACTCTAGAGGAAATGGCTAGAACCATGTTATGTGAAAGTAATCTCCCTAAGTACTTTTGGGGAGAAGCCATAAATACCTCATGTCATATATTAAATAGAGTTTTATTAAGACCCATTATAAAGAAAACACCTTATGAACTTTGAAAAAATAGAAAACCAAAAGTGAACTATTTTCATATCTTTGGATGTAGGTGTTTTGTTCATAATAATGGAAAAGATAATCTAGGAAAATTTGACTCTAAATCGGATGAGGGTATATTCTTGGGGTACTCTACAACTAGTAAAGCCTATAGAGTCTTTAATAAAAGAACCCTAGTTATAGAAGAATCCATACATGTCATTTTTGATGATTCTAGTGATATCTCTTCTAGTAAGAGAGTTAATCTTGATGATGATGCTGAAATTCTTGAAGAAAAGATAGATGAGATGACATTACAAGATGATAATCAAAAATTAATTGAAAATGCATCATCAAGCCAAGAGGCTATTATGGATCATGGGCTAACTAAGGCTTGGAGGTTTGCTCACGGGCATCCTAAGGAATTAATTCTAGATGATCCATCTCAACCTGTTAGGACTAGAGCATCTCTTAGGAACTTAAACAATCATCTAGCTTTCGTTTCACATTTTGAGCCCAAACACATAGAAGAAGCTGAAAAAGATGTAAATTGGATAAATGCAATGCAAGAAGAATTAAACCAATTTACTAGAAACAAGGTATGGAATCTAGTTGAAAGACCTCCTGAATATTTAATCATAGGTACCAAATGGATATATAAAAACAAACTTGATGAAAATGAAATTGTAATAAGGAATAAGGCTAGACTAGTAGCAAAGGGGTATAATCAAGAAGAAGGTATAGATTTTTGATGAAACCTTTGCTCCTGTAGCTAGACTCGAGGCAATTAGATTATTATTAGCATTTGCATGTTCTAAGGATTTCAAGTTATTTCAAATGGATGTAAAAAGTGCATTTCTAAATGGATATATTAGTGAGGAGGTGTATGTAGAACAACCTCCTGGGTTTGAGAATCATCAATACCCTAATCACGTGTATAAACTTAACAAAGCACTTTATGGTTTGAAACAAGCACCCAGAGCATGGTATGAGAGACTTAGCAAATTCCTATTAGAACATGAGTTTTCTAGGGGAAATGTAGATACAACATTGGTTTCTAAAGAAGAAAAACAAAGATATGTTGTTAGTGCAGATTTATGTTGATGGATATTATTTTCGGTGCTACTAACAATCGCCTCTGCGAAGAATTTGCTGACTTGATGCAGAGTGAATTTGAGATGAGCATGATGGGAGAGCTGAACTATTTCCTCGGGCTTCAAATCAAACATCTGAAGAAAGGCATCTTCATCAATCAAGCCAAATACATCAAGGAGATGCTTAAGAAGTTTGATATGGAGGGAAACAAGTCAATCAGCACCCCCATGAGCTCATCATGCAAATTAGACCAAGATGAATCAGGTAAATCTGTAGATCAGAAGTTATATAGAGGTAT
This sequence comes from Phoenix dactylifera, assembly GCF_009389715.1. NCBI lineage: Eukaryota > Viridiplantae > Streptophyta > Magnoliopsida > Arecales > Arecaceae > Phoenix > Phoenix dactylifera. Next base: position 55,206 of record NW_024069119.1, read on the forward strand.
GATAGGATCTTTATTGTATCTTACTACAAGTAGACCTGATATCATGTTTAGTGTTTGCATGTGTGCTAGATATCAGTCTAATCCTAAGGAATCTCATCTAATTGCAGTCAAGAGAATCTTTAAATACCTAATAGAAACAAAGAATATAGGGTTATGGTATTCTAAAGAATCTAGCCTGAACTTAATAGGATACCAGATTCAGACTTTGCTGGATGTAAACTTGATAGAAAAAGTACCAGCGGGTCATGTCAATTTCTAGGAGAAAACTTAATCTCATGGTTTAGCAAGAAACAAAATTCGGTTGCATTATCTACTGCTGAAGCTGAATATGTTGCAGCCGGTAGTTGTTGTGCTTCAAATCATGTGGATCAAACAACAATTGGAAGATTACGGCATTAAACAGGATAAAATTCTCATTAATTGTGATAATACAAGTGCCATTAATCTAACTAAAAATTCAATTCAGCATTCAAGAATTAAAACATATTGAGATATAGACATCACTTTATAAGAGATCATGTAATGAATGGTGATGTGACACTTCAATTTGTTTACACTGATGATCAATTAGCTGATATCTTCACCAAACCCTTGAGTGAAGAGAGATTTTAGTGTACTTAGAAGAGGATTAGGAGTGATTGATCCATCCTAGTGATATTCTCTTTCTAGTTCATGGTGATTTTGATGATTAGATTGTGGTTAATATAGAGTTCTTTTTCAATGATCATCAAATCAGACCATAACTTAGTGATTTTCCCTCATTCGGCACGAACATAGCATGATTTTTAGGTGCGTGCCAGAGTTTCGGACGACTCGAGTAAGTTTCAGAGTCGGCTCGTAAGGGAGAGTCGACTCGCATATTTACGGGAGTCGACTCGAGATCGATGGCAGCAGAGGGGGAGTCGACTCGCATACAGTCGGGAGTCGACTCGAGGTCAATAGGCGCATAAGGAGAGTTGAACTCGCGCATATTTTGGAGTCGACTCGAGGTCGAGTCGACTCAAACTTACAGGAGGTCGACTCGCAGTCGGGGATCCGACTTTTTAACCCTAATTTAAAGGTTTACTCACACTTCTATTCACCGCCGCCACTGTTCAAAACCCTAGAGCCGTCTCCTAGATCGTCTCCGGCCGCCTTAGGACTTTTTCCGTCGACCTTCCTCCGTCCATTAGCGTTTTACCCCATTCTAGGTCGACCATGCCTCGTAAAGCCGTTGTCCCAAGCCGGAAGAGGCCCCAACCCGCGACCGGCACGAGCGACGTTCCAAGGCTCGGAACGATCCCTGAGGCCACAACCTCCGGTCGTTCCCCGCCGAGGGAGGTTCCCTCGAGGCCGTGCGCCGGGAAGGCGGTCTCCACCGGGAGATACGTCGATTTTGACTATCTCTCCCGGGAGGGCTTTACCATAGGAGAGAGATTGCGGGCCCAGGGTTTAGAGTATTTTTGTTCCTTAGATCTCCCCACATACCCTGGCCTAGTTAGAGAGTTTTATGGTACTGTCCATAGGGGCAATGGGGGAATAGAGGGAACTGTAGCCGGTGTCCCATTGTTTATTTCGAGGATTTCATAGCCCAAATCCTCCACCTTCCACAAGTAGGGGTAGCTCCCACACACCCCGAGGATAGGACTGAGGCCCTTACGGCCATTCTAGGATATCCACCCCAGTCCCCTTAGATGAGGTGTCCGCTAGCTCACTTTCTGTTGAGATGCGGCTCCTCTTAGCATCATCTCTAGGACCCTCTTTCCGAAGACTGGCCGCTTCGATTTTGTTTCTGAGAGGGACCTAGCCCTTATGTTCTACATCCTCCAGGACACCCCAATCAACTTTCCGAAACTCATTTATAGATATCTATGTGAGCCACTAGATAGACCTAGGCTCACCCTCCCCTATGGCATGATGTTCACTTATCTTTAGGGAGGCCGAGATTCCTATTCCTGAGGGGGAACCCTCTCGCGCATTGCGATGGACAGATCGCATGCGTCCGGGAACCCTACACAGGATGGGGTTTCGTAAGGTAGAGGGAACCTGGGTTAGGAAATCATCTACCTCCACACATACTTCCAGACACTCCCCCAGTCCTGACCCTGATTCTGACTTCCTACCTTTCCCTCCACCTCAGCTCCCACCACTTCAGCCGGACCCTCCTCCTCAGCTCCACCTACTCAGCCCATGGAGGTTCGCATTTCTCCTGAGCAGCTCCGGGAGTTGCGGCAGGAGATAGTGAGGGATCTTCGGGACGACCTGCTGAGGGAGCTCCGAGGTCCAGCGACTGCTCCCTCCCCTGCACCCTCTTCTGCATTGGTTCCTTCCCTGTCAGCCGTGACCGAGATGACGGCCCATGTGCGGGAAGAAATCTACAATGTCAGGAGCCTGATACAAGCCCAGTTCTCTAGCATGAGCGATGTCACGAGCACCACTCGGAAGATGCGCGATGACATCCGACATGACATGGGCACCACTACTCAGGGGGCCGAGCGCTTGGCGAATGTGCTCATCGCCAAGCTGGACACACTCAGGAGACAGTGACTGAGCTCTCCACGACACACAGCAGGGCCACCTCGGCCATTATCAGACAGTTAGAGCACGTCACCAATGCGGTCACCCTACTCATGGAACAACAGTCCAGACTGCCCAAGGGAACCGCATCCTCCTCGAGGAAGCCTAGTTTATTTTGTTTTTTGACATGTATTTACTGCTTTACTTATTGTATTCACAAATGTACTTACATATACATCAATACAATGAGTAGACAGCTTTTCTTCAATATTGTGCACATTGATCTCTACTTGCTTGTGTGTTCTGCTTGCCTCCTTTTTGATACGATGACAAAAAGGGGAGAAATATTTAATAGATATGTAAAAGGAATCAAAACAAAGTTGAATGCATATGTTGAGGGGGAGAATCTGAATTTTTAAGAAAGCCAAATCATTATATCTATATAAGCCAAACAATTGAGTGCATGACATGAAGGCTTATATAATTCCAAATGAAAGGGGAGCTTTAACTCCAAAATTTATTGTTTCACACCTTTCAAGTTTGGATAAATTAAAAAACCAGACACTTGAATTCATTTATAGATTTCATTTCCTTGTTTATTGAGCAATTCACTTTACATATACTCAATGTTTTGTCATCATCAAAAAGGGGAGATTGTGGAGTGATTGATTATAACCTTATTTGATTTTGATGAGCTCAAAGCATTTGAGTATATCTTTTATTTACTAATGAATTCAATCAAGTGTTTCAGTGAAAATCTTGTCTAACTGTTTCTAGATTTGGTTCAAGATATTTTGGATAAGTTAAGAAGTCAGTTTGAACCAAAGTCTGAGACTCGAGTCGACTCCGGATATTACGAGTCGACTCCAAGCGTATCAGAAGCACTGGCACGGGCTCGAGTCGACTCCGGAACATTACGAGTCGACTCCGACTGAGAAGACAGATGAACAGAAAGACACAATTTATAACCTGTCAGCGAGTCGACTCCTGAAGTGCGCGAGTCGACTCCAATGCTTACCGAGTTGACTCCGGAGTAGTTTGAGTCGACTCCAGGGAGTTACAGACAAAAAGTCAAAGAGCAAGTTTCGACCCTGAGAAGCCGAGTCGACTCCTGAGGAACGCGAGTCGACTCCGATGGTTGGCAGGTCGACTCCAAAGAAAGCGAGAGTCGACTCTCAGTTGTATTCAAGGCAAAAGTCAGAGAGCAGTTTTCGGACACTGAGATCCGAGTCGACTCCCGCAACGCGCGAGTCGACTCCGAGACAACGCGACCCCAAAAAAGACAGTAGACCAAATTGTTGTCTCTGAGAGCCGAGTCGACTCCAAGACAGCTCGAGTCGCTCCAAGGCAGCGCTACACCAAAAAGGCAGAAGACTGAGTTTCGAAACTGAGAGCCGAGTCGACTCCGGAACAGTTCGAGTCGACTCCAAGACTGGACGAGCCAAAAGACAGAAGATAGGGAGTTCGGGCTCTGAGCGCCGAGTCGACTCCCAGGACTGTCGAGTCGACTCGAGTGGGCCAAGTTGAAAAATAGCTCCATGAATTCCATGGGATGAGCCACTCCAAGAATGCCAAGTCAGCTCCAGTTTTTGGCGAGTCGACTCCGGGTTAAGTCGAGTCGACTCCCAGTCGAGGAGGTCACTTTAATTCAAATTCGGAACAGTTGCCGAGCCGACTCCAGAAAAGCATGAGTCGACTCCTGTTACAGCCGAGTCGACTCCAGATCGCGCGAGTCGACTCCGACCCCAACGGACACATTGTCAGGATGTGCAGAGTGTGCAGAACGGGCAGAAAAATGTGTCTAACGGCTAGTTTCCGTGGGGGATGGCTTAAATAGCCACAGAGGACTGTAGCAAGGAAAAGAAGTACCATTCCACTCAAAGAAATCAAGCATCCTTTCTCTGCAAACTGATTTCAACGAAAAGAAGGAAGAGGGCCATTAACTCCATTCAACCGACTCTTCCCAGCATTAAAAGAAGTCTCCTCCTGCCTTCAAGTCTTCCAGATTTTCAAGAGGAGACCCAAAGTTCAAGAAGCCTTCTCTTCTCCAACTCAAACGTGTTTGAGGGCTCTTAACTTTACTCTTATTAATATCGCTGTATATCTGCTTTTTAGAAGCTCTGTTTTTTTTAATTTGTCTTTGTTCTTTCCATCTTGTCCTTACTTGATTCAATCAGGGGATTGAATCAAGGGTATATAGGTTTGTTGGTGAGCCTAGGTTGAAACCAATGGTGTAAGGGTTCGATTGTGATCCCGGAAAAACAATCGGGGTGGTTCTAGTCGGTGAGCCTGGGAAAACCGACCGAGTTCGTTGTGACCTCGTAAAACAACAAGTTTGGTTGTGAGCTTGGAAAACAACCGGCTGTAATCCGAGGAGTTATAGTGAATTCCCAAGTGAGACTTGAGGAGTGGACGTAGAGCAAGGGTTAGCTCCGAACCACTATAAAAACATTGTGTTTGTGATTGCTTGTGTCTCTCTCTCTTACTCTCATTTCACTCACAGCACATAGCAACTAATTAATCATCTTGCAACAGTATTAATTAGTCATCCACAAATGTTTTAATTGCAAAATTATTTTAAAACCCAATTCACCCCCCCTCTTGGGTTGTCTCTGGGCAACAACATACTTATTTTTTATTTTACTCTTACATTGTATATCCATTTTATATTAGTTTTGCTTAAGTTTTGTTTAGGTTTGTAAAAAGTTTTGAAATCTAAATTCACACCCCCCCCTCTTTCTTATAGCCAATTATGCATGTGTCTCCCATGTGTCAAGCCGAGCAAGGATGTGGTGTCAACACAAATTATAGACCATTTGGACATTTGTAATTTCATGGGTGGTCACATGTGTAAAATCCCATATTGAAATGCATGGTCTCCATTTTTTTAGTAAAAAGAGTGATTTGCTTATAATTTTTAGACCTAGGTTATTCAAGAATTCAACTTTTGCTCAGAATTCTTTTTGGTTGATGCCCTTGTCGTTGAAGAATGAACAAATCTAAAATTAGTTAACAAATTTTCCTAATACACTCGTTAACCAATCCTATCAACCCTGCTTAGAATAGTACAAAAATATTATCTAAATCTTGTATGGTTCTAGAAAATAAAATAATTTGATATACATTGTATGCACTAAATTTCTAAAAATGAAATTCAATTTAACATGCATTTGAATGTGCCCTTTAACTAGTAGGTATTATGTCATGCTCTCAACCCGAGTTCATGAGCCAGAGATCGCAGGAACCATCATATACATATAGAAAACTCTCTCTATAAGCATGTAAGATATCTCATCATGATATTGCAAAACAACAACAAATAAATTTAAATATCAATGTTCAAACTTTAATTTAAATAACTAGAATCAAATTTTAATATCTTACAGAACTAAGAATTTTCAAAAGATCTTACATCAGACTCTAGTCAAATTTTGATTTAAATTTAAGATGTCAAATTTTGCCTCTAGTCACTTGTTCGTCCTATTCCTGTTTAACTAAAAATATGCTAAACAGATCATTGTTAGAACCGACAAATAAAGTTTAAATTTAATTTACTCTTACCTGTTCTACCCGAAGAATAGTGGTTGTAAGAGGTCGATCCACAGGGAGGCGATTGGAGTTGCATAAAATTAGAACGTTTACTCGGATTTGAAATTGATTTTTGAATGATAAAAGAAAAACATTATTTTGAGGATGTTGATGGATTCTCTAGTCTACCGGAGAATGTTTTTAATTGAAATTAACTAAAAGACAGGTATTTAAATTCGAAAAGCATTTATATGTTTAACTAATCAAAGAAAAGCTTTGTTATAATTAAAATGGATGAAAACAAGAAGATTGAAGCGAACACAAATTGCAAAAGGAAGATTTAATATATTGCATAAAAAGAAAAATTAAAAGATTTCATAAAAAGAAAACAGAAATTAACTTGAACCTAGAATAAGGATTGCATGAAAGAAATTGATTGATTTCATAAAAAGGAATGATTACAAAAAGTAAAAAAAATTTGAAGATGAAGCCTAATGCTTCTTTCTTCTGCAAATAAAAATAAAATCAAAAAGAAAATTTCATTTTCTCTCCCACGGTGGAACAACAACATAAACTAATTTTTTTTTTTCTTTCTTCTCCAAAAGAAACAGAGCTCCCCTGTTCTTGGACAAAAACCAGCCGAGCTCCCTTCTTCTTCCTTTGGACCAGCCGGCCACTACCCCTCCCCCCCTCTCCTCTTTCGTTCTCCCCTATTTATAGACGCCACAGCATGGAGAGGAGGAGAAACGGGCGAGCGTGATCTGTGGGGCGGATCCGGACGCATCATCCACAACGGGAGAGGCTGAAAACACCGGGAGGAGGTAACGGACGCGGGATCGCTGGGAGGAGGCGATTGTCCGGGTTGCTTGGATCACGGATGCGGACGGCTGGGTGGATTGCGGAGGATGTGGAAGGAACTGGGATGGATGCCATGGCTGTGAGGAGGACGTGGCCTTGCTTCTTCGGGTCAGGCTGGTGCGATCGCGGAAGGAAGGAGATGCGGGCTGAGGCGGAGGAGATGCTGCTGTAAGGAGCCGATCACGGAAGAGATCCGGGCGCTGGGAGGAGGCTGGATCGCTGATCATGGCCGGTTGGGAACGTGATCGACGGGAGGAAGAAGACGTGGATGCTGCGTCGGATGGAAGGAGGGGCTGGCGTGCTGAGGCGGAGGCTGACGTGGGACCACTGCTAGCATCACGGGAGGCTTGGATTCCATGGGAGAGGGGCTAGCCGTGGGATGATGGCATTGAAGACGGGAGGAGGCGTTCACGGCTTGGATCCGGGTGCTGGACGCGATGCTGTGGTTTTTCAGAATGGGCGCATGGCTCTGTGAGGCGGGATCACGGGAAGCCGGAAGAGGAATGCGGATGGGATGAATCCTTTCTTCTCCCCTTCTTTCGCACGGGATGAAGCTGGGACGGATGCCACGGCTGTGAAGGAAGGTGGGGACGCACAGATGCTTCACATGCGTGGGAGCTTGATCTGATCACGAGATGACGGCTGTGATGACGACATGATCCGTGGGATGCTAGGAGGACTCGTTGACGATGCGGACGGAGTGGATTATTTGGGATGTTGATGATTGGCTAGGCAGATGGCCGAGAAGAAAATGATCGTGAGGCCTTGATGTGGGACTCGGATTTGGTAGGTGACTTGATGGACGGCGCAGGATTTCATGCTTGCATGGCAGCTGGAGAATTTGTTGAGCTCGAGCTGCCAGGCATTGGGCTCAAACCCAATGTTATTGGGTCTCTTGGATTCCTTGCACTCAAACACAAATACAACGTTAATTAATTAATTTTATCATTAAAGATTAACTATAATACTAATTAAGATGGTACGTACGGTTTGCACTTTTTGTGCTCTCATCACACCCTCCAACTAGCTTATGGCTAGTCTCTAGCAATTTAGTGCGAAAATAATAAAATAAGAGTGCAAAAGTGTTATTTCTTATATAAATATACTAAGATAAATACTCACTTTCGTAGAGCATTACGATTGCACTTAGCACGTGCAACAAGCCGTTAAACCCGTAGGTTACCCTAGTGGACGAGTGTTGTCTCGTGAGGATTTGCAGTGAAGTTACCCACAAACTTCAATCCATCAGGAATTTCCAATTTTTAACTCGAAATTGAATAAGTATTACTGTATGAAACTAGAATTGCAAGGACAATAGAGACTTATTGCTATCATATTTAAGCAGGATCTAACTCAAGTTTCATTACACCCTATCTATCTGCTAACAAGTCAAGATATAGTGATGTGCAAGATAGTATCATATAAATGAGTGGCTTTCACTTACTTCAACATGATCACTCCAATTTTCAAGACTTTCTAGAGTTAAATGGTAATGAACACCCGAGTTTATTTATTTATTTTTATTTATTTTTTTTATTTTTTTTATTTTAACAGATTGAATGCTAAGAAGAATGACTTGTGCAATATCTGGCCTTATTAAGCTTTCTAGCTGACCCATGTAGCGAGTGTTAGGCCAATGACTTCCGATCCAGATGGCTCAGGGCACTAGGTGTAGAGACACCCTAACAGGCTTAATAACTCAAGTTAACTAGGCTTCAAGGCCAAATTAGTCACTCAGAGTTTAATCTCAATCATCCTCACCTTTTTACGCGAACACTCGCTGCTTGCTAGCAAGAGGCCCGGTTACTCAGTGAGAAGACTTAAAATAAACTCATTATTTTATTTTATTTTATCTTTTTTTTGATTAGGGTGTTCATCACACATATAACTTTAAATTATCCTGAAGATTAAAAGTATTCATATTAGTTGCAAGTTTACATACCCACTATTCATGTGCTTATGTGTGGTACTAAATCATCTTGTATCATGTTAGCAGAAGATAGGTGGGACGAAAATTCAAACTAGAACTGCTATCATATTCCTTAACTCAAAGCTATGTCAAAGCAATTTCTAGTTTGTACAGCCAAAAGATTAAAATTTGAGTTAAAAATTTGAAATCCCCTTTTTTTTAAATTTTAATTTTTTTTAATTGCATAAAAAAATCAAAAATATTCTCACCCCCATACCTAAATCTAACATTGTCCTCAATGTTAAGAAGATTTCAAGCAGTAATAGGACATACGAGAAGTTACCTGATATGGGTGGATAAAGTGACAATTGGGCAAAACCCCCAAACCTGCATGTTAGTAAATTTTTTTATTTATTTACATATATATATTTTTTATAATTTTTCTCTTTTTTTATATTTTACATGTTGGGTTGCCTCCCAAGAGCGCTAAGTTTTATGTATTCAGCCAGACAATTATAATTCATTCATGATAGACAGGGTCGGTCAGAAGTGTCTCCTCGACTTTTGACTCAAATACTCAAGGTATGGTTTTAAACGATGTCCATTGACTTGAAATGACCTACCATCCTTAGTATTTCTTATTTCTACCGCACCATGCGGATGCACTTTCTCTACCGTGTATGGGCCAGTCCAGCGAGATTTAAGTTTTTCAGAAATAGATGTAATCGAGAATCATATAAAAGAACTTTTTGTCCTTGGTGAAACTCTTACGAGTAATTATTTTATCATGCATGACTTTCATGCGATTCTTGTACTTCTTAACACACTCGTAAGCATCGTTCCTAATTTCTTCAAGCTCGTCGAGCTGTAGCTTTCTATGTTCTCCTGCCTTATCGAGATCGAAATTTAGGCGTTTAATTGCCCAATAGGCCTTGTGTTCTAACTCGACAGGTAAATGGCAAGCCTTGCCATAGATAATCCTATATGGGGACATTCCAATTGGTGTTTTGTAGGCCGTTCGATATGCCCACAGTGCATCTGTTAACCTAAGGGACCAATCCTTTCAAGATGGGTTGACAGTTTTTTCAAGGATGGTCTTGATTTCTCTGTTGGAAATCCCAACTTGTCCACTCATTTGTGGATGATATGGTTTACCGACCTTGTGGGTGATGTTGTACTTTTTAGCAAGGGCTTTAAAAATTCTATTGCAAAATGTATCCCCCAACACTAATGATAGCACGAGGGGTGCCAAAGCGAGCGAAGACAGACTCCTTAAGAACTTGATCACTACTTTGTGATCATTGGTCTTACACGCGATAGCCTCAATCCACTTAGATACATAGTCAACAGCTAGGAGTATGTACTGGTGCCCAAATGACATAGGAAAAGGACCCATAAAATCAATACCCCAAACATCAAAGATTTCTACAATTAAGATTGGGTTCAGGGGCATCTCATTTTTCTTAAAATTTTTCCTAGTTTTTGACATCAGTCACATGCTTTACAATACTCGTGTGAGTCATGAAATAGTGTGGGCCAATATAATCCGCACTGCAAAACCTTTGCAGCCGTCTTTTACCACTGAAATGACCACCACAAGCGTGGTCATGTGACAAAAGGAAAGGACTTTCCTTTGTTCGTATTCAGGGATACACCGTCGGATGATCTGATCAGGGCAATATTTAAATAGGTATGGTTCATCCCAGAAATACCACTTCACACGAGCTAGAAATTGGAATTGCTCCTGTTTGGTCCAAGAGCTGGGCATTTGTTCAGTAACGAGGTAGTTGACTATGTCAGCATACCATGGAACATTGGTATGGAAAATCATCATTAGTTGTTCATCCGAAAAAGTTTCAGATACAGGTAAGGATTCTGCAGATGACTCAACAATCAGTCTGGACAAGTGGTCAGCTATTACATTTTCAGATCCCTTTTATCTCGAATTTCGAGATCAAATTCCTGGAACATAGGATCCAACGAATGAGCCTTGCCTTAGCATCCTTCTTTGTGAGAAGGTACTTAAGGATGGCATGATCGGAATAAACAAGAATCTTAGATCCTATCAGGTAGGGACGAAATTTATCTAGGGCAAAAACAACTGCTAACAATTCTTTTTCAGTGGTGGAATAGTTGAGTTGGGCGTCATTCAGAGTTTGCTTGCATAATGTAACATGGGGAAGCTTCTCTACTCGCTGACCTTAGACAACACCTATGGCATAATCGGATGCATCACACATGATTTCAAATGGCAGATTCCAATCAGGGACCTTATGATGGGTGCTGAGGTTAGTTCAGACTTCAGTCTTTCGAAAGCAGTTATAAAAACCGGCGAAAATTAAAATAGCATCTTTCGCCAACAGATCACATAAGGATTTCGACAATTTACTGAAATCCTTGATAAAGCGGCGGTAAAAACCGCATGCCCTAAAAGGATCTGACTTTTCTAATAGTTTTGGAGGTGGTAACTTGGCAATTAATTCTACTTTGGCTTTATCCACCTCGATTCCCTTTTGTGACACAATGTGTCCCAAAACAATACCTGATTGGACCATAAAATGGCATTTTTCCTAGTTAAGAATTAAATTTTTCTCTTTACATCGTTCTACAACAAGGGTCAAGTGATGGAGACATTCATTAAAATTAGATCCGAATACAAAATATCATCCATAAAAACTTCTAAAAATTTCTCCACCATGTCGGAGAAAATGCTCATCATACACCGCTGGAATGTAGCTGGTGCATTGCATAACCCAAAAGGCATGCGACGATAGGCAAAAGTGCCATAAGGACAGGTGAATGTGGTTTTCTTGATCCTCACGTGCAATTGGAACTTGGTTATATCCAGAATAACCATCAAGGAAACAGTAATGAGAGTGGCCAGCTAGACGTTCTAACATTTGGTCAATGAAGGGTAGTGGAAAGTGGTCTTTCCTAGTCATGGCGTTCAGCTTTCTGTAGTCGATGCACACTCGCCATCCAGTTTGAATTCAAGTTGGGACTAACTCATTTTGGTCATTCTTGATCACAGTAATTCCAGATTTTGGGTACGACTTGAACTAGGCTCACCCACTGGCTATCAAAAATAGGATATATAATCCATGCATCTAAGAGTTTAATGATTTCAGCTAGAACCACATCCTTCATGACTGGGTTAAGTCGCTTGGTGGTTCTCTAGAGGTTTTTGCATCCTCTTCTAGATGAATTTTATGTTGGACCACAGAAGGGCTAATCCCCTTAATATCAGCTATAGACCAGCCGATCGCTTCTTGATTTTTCTGAAGGATATTTAACAACTTCTCTTCCTATTCTTCAGTTAAATTTGATGCAATAATAACAGGTAAGGTATTGTTGTCCCCTAGAAATGCATATTTAGGTTTTCAGGCAGATCTTTAAGTTCAAGCTGGGGAGGTTTGACACTTGAAGGTACTAGCTGGGATTCAGGTATAGGTAATGATTCAAATTTAGTAGCCCATCTGCTAGTATCCATTACAGGAATGGAATCTAGTAATGGATTAACCTCCTGATTCGACTCTCCTTCCTCACAATCTTGACTGAATTGGGCCAAACATCTTTCTAGTGGATCAGAATAACTTGATTCCTCGAAGGACTTGCTGATTATGTTTTCAATCATGTGAATTTCTTCTAAATCGTCCATCTCAGATGCTTGATTACTACTGTGAAAGACATTGAGTTGGACGGTCAAGTTTCCAAATGCTAAGGTCATTATCCCATTTCGGCAACTGATCACAGCATTTGAAGTGGCCAAAAATGGTCTACCAGGATTACCGGGATTGACTACCTGGGTTTTCCACTGGTTTAGTTTCGAGGACTACAAAATCCACAGAGTAGTAAAACTCATTTACCTTTACAATTACATCCTCTACAATTCCCTTAGGATACTTCACAGTCCATCTGCTAATGACAAAGTAATGTTTGTGGGCTTTAATTCCTCCAAACCTAGTTCGGTGTAGACAGAATAGGGTAATAGGTTACACTTGCTCCTAAGTCTAATAGGGCTCTCCGAATGATGGTTTCTCCTATTTTAATTTCAACAGTGGGGCAACCAGGGTCCTTGTATTTTGGGGCAATCTGTTTTTGATAAGAGATGAAGCTTGTGCGCCATCACAGCTTGCCTA